>NC_140929.1:20468264-20536431 GCF_045865225.1 Trachurus japonicus
TTCAAAATTTTGGTAAATTGGCCCATTGCCATAATCCCTATAGTTTTAGGAGTAGGTTTGTAGGGGTGTGCATTGGCACTGCCCTCACGATTCGATTCGATTACGATTCAGCAGGTAACGATTCGATTCGATTCGATTCTACGATGCATTGCGATGCATTGCAATGCATCAAAATTCTACTGCACACAACACGGCAAATTTTTCATCAGTCATGAGATATTGAACAACAGATTTTATATGTATTATCACTCTCCTGTATCTTTGACATAAATGTCATTAAATTAAATAAAATTGAATGGTACAGGTATTGGATATGGGATTTTCAAACCTGAAAAAGAAAACATAAATCACTTCTAGGGCTGCCCCAAAAAATTAGCCGACCAAAATTTCATTGGTCGATTGGTCGCAGGAAAAAACAAACAAACCTTTGGAGCCGTGTCTTGTCAACATTAACTCAAAATCAATATGACTGAACTATATGAAAGACTACGGGGCTTTTATTTTGAAGGGCCAGATACAGGAAGTCGTGACACTTTTTGTTGTTGTTGTTTTTACACGGCACGGCAGGTCTCTCTCTCTCTGCATCAGAGACCCCCGTACCACAGCCTGAGCTCAGTCACTCCCCCTCCTCTACTTAGTAAGGGCATTTTAGCAGACATTTGACCAATCTGGGAACTAAATCCTTACCAAGAAATTTCTTCACAATTGTCTTTAGGAACGTGTGTAATATCATGTCTTAAAATGTTGAAATTCAACTCCCGTGGGAAACCCCCTAAAAAACGACTCAAAGTTGGGGTACCCGTAACTGGATTTTTGAACATTCCGTAATGTTAAATTTGGCCTCAAGTAACTTGTGAGGGGTCAAACTAGGGGTTTTTCATGATTCTGAGTTGATCGCAAACATTAGTTTTACGCCCAAAACACTCCTTGGTGGAGAAAAAGACAGCCACACCCACTTTTCTTGTTCATCGGAACCCCCACTACCACCAATAGAATGTATTGCAGAGAAGCCATTCCTTATCATTGCAGAGGTTGTGTTACATATTAGGCTACTACTAAATACTCAATATAATATAATTTTTATTCTACCCTTTTTTCTATAGGATATTATACAGACCCTCCAGGATTTTGTGGTGTCGCTAAATTTATTTAAAAAGTTATTATAAATGTAATTTATTATGCAGATCGGTAGCAAGCAGCGAGAGAGAAAAGACAGTGGACATGCACCAGATTTCACATACCAGCAACAACTGAAACAAGTTTGTTCGAAATGAAGATAGGAAAAGCACAACAAATACACAGTGGTGCTACATTGATTGCAAACATGATAATGCTAATCTGCACACACACTGAGCATCAGTCTCCATCGAGCATCCAGGCTCTAGGTCGTTTTTGAAGAATGGAAAAAGATGTTGCAATGTGTCACAAACTTGTTCATTCCAGCTTGGGCCTATTGCTTGGTCATGACCGTATGGTAGCTGTTGTAGTGTATTATGGGATTTGTAATGTGAGTAATGTGAATGCTACTGTATATTGGTGGGCCATTATTAACATAATATTTTTCTTGAAAGCCATATAAAAGTGTATCTCAGGACAGATCTGGCCCCCAGGTTTTTGACATGAGATTGACGTGTGTGCTAGATTAATGTCCAACAATGCAAAAAGGTAGAATATAAGCTATATTAAGTATTCAGTAGTAATAGTAGAAGTTTTTTTGTGACATTAAAGAAAACCTCTGTCATGCACAGGAATAGCTGATCTCTAATGTATTCTATTGAGTATAGTAGATCACCGCCTAAACCTAACTGCAAAAATCCTCGTGAAGACAATAGGCCTACACCATGTTTTCCTAGTTTGATAGCTAATGGAGCAGTCAGCTAACATTTAGGAAAATAAAATGGTCAGATGGTCATCAGATTCAGTCGCACATAGGAGTTGGCTAACTAACCATATTATTTACTGTTAACTACTGTTAACAGTAAACTACTGTTAACAGTACTGTTACTGTTAACTATTAACCATTTTGGTAAGACTTTGACTCCTATCTCTATAATGCATTATAACCATACTTATAATGAGTTATAATTTGGTTATAGCATTGTACTATAATTATAAACATTCATAAATGATCATAATACTTTATAACAATAATCGTAACACACTATAAAGCATTTTATTGTGACTTATAAGGTCAGGTATTATAATACGTTATAATTGTTAGTAACTCACTGACAATGCCCACATCGATAATACATTATAAGTATAGTTATAATGTGTTATAATTGGCTTATAAACGTGTATAACCATCATTATAAATACTCATAAATTATCATAAGGCTTTATAACATTTAGCATAACACATTATAGAGCATTTTATAATGGCTTAAGGTCAAGTATCATAATAGAGTTATAATGCTCTATGTGTTATGCTTATTGTTATAAAGCCTTATGATCATTTATGAGTGTTTATTATGATAGTTATACACGACTATAAGCCAATTGTAACACATTATAACTATATTTATAATGCATTATAAATGTGGGCATTGTCAGCAAGTTACTAACAATTATTATTATATTATTATATTATTATATTATAATACCTGACCTTATTAGTCATGATAAAATGCTTTATAGTGTGTTATGATTATTGTTATAAAGCATTATGATCATTTATGAGTGTTTATAACTATAGTTATACAGTGATATAACTGCATTATGTATATTATAAGTATGATAATAATGCATTATAGAGATAGGCATCAAATAAAGTGTTACCACAATTTTTAAGTTTCTTATGCATGTTATCAACGCAATGACATGACATATTTCAAGTTCCTAAAAAAAGATGTAGATAACACATATCAGGTGTAAAAAGTAGTATGTCTGTCAATTAGGGATGTCACGATTATAAATTTGTTTGGTACGATTATTGTCAGAGAAATAATCACGGTACTACGATTATCACGATTATTATGCACTAATTAATTTCACAACACTATGAATGTGTAAAATCAAATATAGTCAAACTATAACTACATTACTCATTGTTTACACAAAATATTTAACGTATCTATTAATATATGACCAATTATTAATCCCCCAAGGGAAGTGTTTGAAATAAATTTTCATCTATACCAAATGTTCACGTTTTTTGTTTTGTTTTGTAGTTTTTTTTAAATAGAAATAACACACTAACATTTAATTTCCTACCAATTCAATGCTACGTTAGTTAAATGGACCAGTATCTTGAGAATGTACCTTTACTTTGGCGCCACATCTGGTAAGGTCAAAGGTCAAAGGTCAAAGGTTTTTTATTTGTCATTTCTTGTACGGTGTACACAAGATGAAATTGTGTGCTCCTAGATTAAAAGCAGTGCAAAAAATCTGAACATTCAAATAGAATAAAAGCATACAAAATAAAATCCTATGTTAATTAAAAATATACTAAATAAATACTCTTAATAGTAATAATAATTTTTAAAAAAGCAGCAGCAGTTAAGGTAAAGTGGTTAAAGGTGCAGCAACAGTTCTTAACAGCCATTCGACAGTGCGCTCTCAGAGTTCAGTGCTCTCACAGCCTGGGGGAAAAAACTATTGAGGAACCTTGTGGTCCTGCACCGGATGCTCCGGTATCTTTTACCGGAAGGCATCAGGGAGAACAGGCTGTGAGAAGGATGGTGAGTGTCTCGGGTAATTGCAGCTTCCCTGTGGATGCAGCGCCTTCTGTACAGGTCCACCAGCGTTGGAAGGGGGCAGCCTGTAATCCTGCTGGCTGTTTTTACCACCCGGTTCAGCTGCCGCCTCTCGTTGCTGGTGCAGCTGCCGAACCAGGAGGTAAGGTTGTAGGTGAGAATGCTCTCCACTGTGCCCCTGTAGAAGGTGGTCAGATGGACAGTAGGGAGACCAACCTTCCTCAGTCTCCTCAGCAAGTGGAGTCTCTGCTGGGCTTTTTTCGTGATGGCAACAGTGTTAGTAGTAAAAGAGAGATCCTCTGCCAGATGAACTCCAAGAAATCTAACGCTGTTGACCCTTTCCACCACAGCCCCGCCGACGATGAGGGGTCTGAGGTCCAGCTTGCTGGTTTTTCTGAAGTCCACAACCATCTCCTTGGTCTTACTGACATTGAGGAGCAGGTTGTGAGACCTACACCAGGACGTCAGCTGCTCCACCTCCATCCTGTAAGCAGCCTCGTCCTCCTCCCTGATGAGTCCTACCACTGTGGTGTCGTCCGCATACTTAATGATCTTGTTGGAAGTATGTGATGCAGCACAGTCGTGTGTGAGTAAGCTGAACAGTAAGGGACTCAAAACGCAGCCCTGGGGGGACCCTGTGTTCACAGTGACGGAGCTGGATGTTCTTTTCCCCATCTTGACTATCTGCTGCCGTTGTGTGAGGAAGCTGAGGACCCAGTTGCAGATGCCAGTGTCCATGTTCAGTAACCTCAGCTTCTCCACAAGCTGTTGTGGGATGATGGTATTAAAGGCGGAGCTGAAGTCAATGAAAAGGACTCTGGCATAGGTGTTCTTGCCTTCCAGGTGGGACAGAATGGAGTGGAGTGTGGTGGTGATGGCGTCCTCCGTGGAGCGGTTTGCCTTGTAGGCAAACTGTAGGGGAAGGTTCCGACATAATCTTTTTTGGGAAGTGACGGTATTCAGGAATCTTTACAATCAATTAATTGTGGCTTTTAATACCACGATTAATTGTGAAAACAAGTAATCGTGACATACTGTCAATGATCGAAGGTTGTAAATGGCTTCAACATGTCTAGCACTAGCTAACTCCAAAATTCTTCACATTTAATGCTAACCAACTACAACTACCACTAAACAATACTTAGGCCGATTTACCATGGCAATGAATAAAAAGAAGAAGAAAGCAACCTTTTAATGTAGCTGCATGTACCCAATAGTGAGAAGTGTGTGTGTGTGTGTGTGTGTGTGTGTGTGTGTGTGTGTGTGTGTGTGTGTGTGTGTGTGTGTGTGTGTGCGCTATGTGTATGTTTCCGTTTTTACTGGTATGTGAAATCTGGTGTGCACCTGATGTCTTTCCTTCTCTCTCGCTCCCGATCCGCATAAAACTTAATGTTATATGAAAACAATAACTAGTAATAAAAACACAGACGTGCAAAAAAAACGTAATGGAAATACTGTGGCCACAGCTGACCACAGCTAGTAGCCACAGCGGTCTATGACAGCAAATTTGCTGAAAAGTTGCAGTGGCAAGGCCAAAGAATTCATGATTGAATTTGCATTAATAGTTGAAATCGTGACACCACAAAATCCTGGAGGGTCTGTATAATGTCCTATAGAAAAAAGGGTGGAATAAAAGTTATATTATATTGAGTATTTAGTAGTGACACAACCTCTGCAATGCTAAGGAATGGCTTCTCTGCAATACATTCTATTGGTGGTAGTGGGGGTTCCGATGAACAAGAAAAGTGGGTGTGGTTGTTTTTTTCTCCACCAAGGAGTGTTTTGGGCGTAAAACTAATGTTTGCGATCAACTCAGAATCATGAAAAACCCCTAGTTTGACCCCTCACAAGTTACTTGAGGCCAAATTTAACATTACGGAATGTTCAAAAATCCAGTTACGGGTACCCCAACTTTGAGTAGTTTTTTAGGGGGTTTCCCACGGGAGTTGAATTTCAACATTTTAAGACATGATATTACGCACGTTCCTAAAGACAATTGTGAAGAAATTTCTTGGTAAGGATTTAGTTCCCAGATTTCCATATGTTGCCCTTACTAACTGTGTTTATTGGTGATAACGGGCATACTGCCTGTAGTAACGGCCGGACTCACGAGCGTTAATTAATTAATTCTCAACCCGACCGCGGGTGAAAAATAAAAAAAAGGAAAAAGAAAGCCAGCGGCAACACTGCTACTGCTGGTGCTGCTACTTAGCATGTAGCTACAGGCTGCGCATGTCGTTGCTCCGGAAACGCCCCCGGAGGTAATTGAAACTTCACAACTTTATTTGAGGCCAGAAAATAAACAGTGACATAATCGATTATGGCACGTTGACGCATCGATGCTGAATCGTGCATGTCCCGCATTGCAATGCATCGCCGAATCGATTATTGTTGACACCCCTATAGGTTTGTTACCTTTAATTGTCGGTGCAAGCTGTTTTTGGATCAGCGGGGCAGAGCCGCAAGCTGCTCAGAGCTACGCTACGGAGGCTAATGGTATTTCTAGGTTTCCCTCATCAAACTAAATACACAATCCAACAACTCCAAAACGCTCTTGTGGACAAATTGTGACCTGCACATTCACCACGCTATGAGATAATAACATTTAACATTAAGACACATTTGCTTTTGAAGTCACTCTGCCAAACAGCCGTGTCAGGAATGTAGTTCCAGTTACGTATATTACCTCGAAAACAACTCTGTCTCGTAACGTTCCGTTATTATCTCATAGCGTGAATGTGCGGGTCCCAACTTGTCCATGAGAGCGTTTTGGAGTTGTTGGATTGTGTATTTAGTTTGATGAGGGAAAGCCCCGGAACCTTGCCCATTACCTTTTAATGTTAAGCAGTAAAACACATGTTTAATAACACCTAAACCATTCAATAATGTTTTACGTGTTAGTCTTAATGAGTGAGGGTATTGAGTTTCATTCTAAACTCTCTGTTTCCTCTAAACAGCTGTTAAAGCTAACATTGGCTACCAGCAATAGCACAAAATGGCCAGTGGCTGCTTCAAAGGCTTCAGCCTCAGGCCTCAGAGATAGGCTGAGGGGCTTTAAGTAGAGCTGCTGCAGATTCACATAGAAAAGAACCAGCTAAAGTGTTTTCAGTGTCTGATTAAATAAAGGACTGAACTCACTGCAGGAATTATAAACCCCAGATGGCCTGGGAACATCTTGGGATCACTGGGAGAAGTTGGAAGGAGGTGGAAGTCTGAACTAGCCTGCTGCTACTGTGACTGTCCTGTATAAGTAGAAGAAAATGGATGGATGTGAATGGGCAGAAATTGTGAAAGAGAGTACACATATTCATTGAATATGGTTATGTTTACTATTGTTTTATGATTGATATTTTAAAAACTGGAAGTATTTGGTTATAAATATAAGTGCTGAGATCAGGCACTACAGTTTAGCACCATCGTTACAGAATTCACCTGATTTGTAGTGAATTACTGAACTTACACACTGTTAGTTACAGAGTTTTGCAGTGGAGCCTGTTTGTAATTATAAAGGTGATGTGTTGAGGCTGATGTGATGTGTAACCGTCCCTCCTCATCTTTTGAAGACAGAAGTTGTGGTAATGGTTGCTATAGGAACAGTTAACCTCTTTGAAGAAACATCAATAAAGAGTTATTTCAATGATTCAACCTGCACAGCTGCTTCACTTTCATCCACACTTTATCACACTCACTCACTACGTTTTGTGGATGGGACTCGACAGCTAGTTGTCTGTTTAGGAAGCAAACACGTCTATTCCTTATACCGCCTGCTGGACTCTGATTGGTCGACTGTTTTACTGGAGTAGCTGGGAAACATCAGACAGATATAAATTGCCGAACAAATCAGAGATGTAGTCAGTGATTCAGATGTCTGGAACAGATGACGGCATTAGCAGGGGAAGTGATTGTTTACACAGTATTTCTGTGTGAGATGCTGCACAGCATCACAGTCGCTAAGGAACTCAGTTTTCTGTTCATTTAGCTGGAGGAAGTAAAGTTCTGGTTTACTTTATACTTTAAATAGCAATCATTTCTACACCAGTAGCACCATTTATTCCAGAAGAGACAAATGAAGTGGATTGCGTATGAGGAGAAAGAGAGAAACTGAGAAATAAAACTGAGCAGCATCACTTTGTGTTCCCATGGACACACAAATACACACTCCAGCATCTGGGTGTAACCGCCTCTCCACAGTAAACATCTTAATCTTCACTTGGGGTTCCTGACCATGCTCTGAGGAAAAAAGAACAGGTTGCACAGACGATGTTAGTGTCCAATTGTGAGTTCATCTCACAAACTAATACTGCGCTTGTTGTGTGTTCTGCACACACCACTTCAGAAACACACACTGTGCTACAACGCATCTCTCAGTTTGAAGAATGGCGAGCAGAGGTTATCCCATCCTTCATCCTGCGCTCCCTCCATTCAGCCACACTCAATTCTTCTCTGTAATTCTATTACATACATGGTCAACCATGCCTGGGATATATATATACTGTATATATATATATATGTCCAACCGCACAAATAAACTATTAACTAAACACAGAGGAGGTATTTCTCCAGGTGAGAGAGGCGAGTGTCCTGGTTGCCCCGCTGCTGTGAGTCACCACTGAGACTCGCTGCAGTAAAATAAAGCAGAGTCTGATCAGAAGGACAATGATGACGGGCACCAGCTCAACAGTTGGTGTTTATGACTGCTCAGTAAACATTGTGTCTGAGTAGAGCCCACACACCGGGTCAGTACGTGAAAATTAAAAGCGAGCAGATGGTTTAAGATCGCTGCTTTTTGTCTTGTTGCCCCCGACGCAACTGTCTTCCTCTTCCTGCTGCAGAATCTAAATGAGCCCTCCTGTTCTGTTTGTATTTACTGCATGTAATCACTGAGGACATTGTTTAGACTTGATTGTGTTGAGCGGGTAAATCTTTAGTAATTGCACAAATATAAATGTATTGGGTTATACGGAGAATTCATCAAGCCTGTTGTCATCAGCTCATAACATTAGATATAAAGCCTCCACTTCCAGGTTACAGGTTGACCTCAGAAAATGAATTGACTTTCACATTGGCAAAGAAGAAGAGAAGTAGTACAGAGGGACGGTGATGTTGTGGTGGAGCAGTGCTGCCTCCTGTGGAGCCTAAAGTCTCTCACTCTGTCTCAGTTGCCAACAACTGTGAGACAAAGCCACAACATGGAAACTAACAGGCTGTCACTCAGGGCCAATAAGTTTGTATCATGTGTTGTGTCACAGTCAGCTGTAGGTTGTTTTATGTGCTCACTTGTTGTTTTGTTTTGTGCGTCAGATATGAAAATGAATTGTGCATTTTATGGCTGAAACATGAAAGTTACTTTTTTATTTCAGGCGTTGAGGCAATTTATATCTGATGCATAATGACCAGTTTGTCTCATTTCTCTAAATTGCATTGTTATTCTAATGAACGTTGAGTGTTTCTTTGCTGCTATAACAGTCTGATATCATTTTGCCAGGGGAGCACTGACTCCCCCCCAGATTTTGAGGTCATTAACAACACTGACAACCTCTGCTGCATGTTCTATGGAAATACCATAGATTTTTATTTTTTCGATTAGTCGATTAGTCTAATGATTTTTGACTAATCTAACAATTATTTTTTGGTTGACGATTAGTCATTTACAAAAAAACACTTCTGGACACTTCTCTTATTTAAATTCTTCAGATACTCTCTCTGGTGTGCATTTCTGTAAATAATCTTTTTTTTTGGAGGGGAAAAACTGTGCCACATCAGTTTGCTTTAACCTGGAAAATAGACAGATAAAGCAGAGTGCACTGCACACTGAAATATTAGAACAATGATTTTGAATAGGCACATTTATTTAGTATAGTTACGGAGCAGACCAGTGTTTCCTCTAGGATTTTGTTTTTAAGCTGGGGATGCAGGACATCACCCTCACATACGATCTGCATGCTGTGCTGCGTCCGGGTGCACAGAGAGCAGCAGCGGAGTGGATTTAAAAAAAAAAAAGACAACACGAGGACGTGTTTACACCTATGGATACATAGAGCAGCGGAACCAGCGTTTCCCACACTGATTGTCCGATGAGGGAGGGGGGCGCGGGGGCTCCGCGATCGGACCGTATGAGTTTCGTTTTTACTTCAGTCCACAGAGAAATACAAACAACCTTTATCCAGGCACTGGGGCTTAAGCCTAGTCTATGCTTGACGCGCACCTGGCAACAGACGCTTCGCGTAGTCGCACACCTCCAGAGTTTTGAAACTTGTCGCAAGCCGCGTTAAGTGTCGCTGAATCTGTACATTGTTTTCTACGGGGTTCTACTTTTCTGTGTTTTGGTTGCTTCTACTACTTCTTATAGTATTTTCTTTCTACCACTCCCTGTCTTTGCGACGAATATTGCAACAGAAAATGCGTAGTATAAATGCCTTTGTGCTCTATTGAGGTGCGCGCACAATCCGTGAAGGCCGAAGGGCGCCAGGCGAAGGGATAACTAAGGCTTCCAGACTTCTGTAACTTTGTGATGTCACAACAAGCAGTCACCAAGCCCCACCCACCTGGACCCACCATCCTGTGTTAGCTGTTGTAGGAACCTTTGGTTAAACCAGCCTGAATGTTTTCATTTCAAAATCCCAAAAAACGGTGAGTCACATAAAGTTTATCTGGGGGAAAAAAAAAAGTAAAGTAATTCTTTATCAACAACAGGAGATGAGCAGTCGAAACCTAAAAAAAAAAAGTTTGGCCTGAATAAACTTAGCCCGCTGTGTTTTTCAGCACAGGAGGTGAAGTTGGAGTTTTACCATTGAGAAGATTCAGCCTCAGTGCACACGGGGGAGGATGTGGGAGGGGAGGGGGGAGGGGGGAGGGTGGGGACGACCGGGCTTGCCTCGTCCTTATCTCGCCTGGCCTCCTTTCTGCACAGAGAGAGAGGTGATTCGTCTTTGGTGAGGAGCTGCTCTCAGAGCCTCTGTGTGTTTCTCCATCACCCAAGTAGGTGTCTCTATTTTAGGACCATGAAGGTGTAGTTTGGACGGTTCAGTGTGTGTGTGTGTGTGTGTGTGTGTGTGTGTGTGTGTGTCTGTGTGTGTGTGTGTGTGTGTGTGTCTGTGTGTGTGTGTGTGTGTGTGAGAGAGAGAGAGACAGAGAGAGAGGAAGACAGAAGGAGAGCTGCGGGGTCGATCTCTACAGGGATACAGTCAGCTGTGTTCCTAATTCAGGCTGCCCCCCCCCCTCCCAATTTGCCCTTCAAACAGCATCCATCCCCTCATAGATCACCATGGTAACAGGGCACACTCTCAGGACAAAGCAGCTGATATGAAAAGGATTATGTAAGAGAAATTTAGATGAAAGTGGGTTTTAGTATTAAAATTCACTCCTGACAAACACAATTGTGGGTCTTCGATCAAGTACCGTGTGTGTGTGTGTGTGTGTGTGTGTGGTAAATAGTGGGGCTGTATATTAGCACTTAGCATGTTGACAACCTTCCTCTGCTGCACTGCTGTGATGAAGCTGCTACTTTGAAGAAGCCTGGCCTCATCACTGATATGATGTATAGTACATTAATAAGCCAAGGAGTCGTTCAGTGATGGAAATGAAAACCATTTAGTTTAAATTTTAAAACTGACATAACACACAGCAACAGTCTTGAATCAATTTCCCAAGTCAACACAGGTTTTTTTATTCTCTATTCTCATTCTGTTGTGACTCTTTGTAAAGAATAGTATAACAAAACTGAAACCAAATGAATATTATCATCACTGTTGATTAACTGTCTTTGTTTGTCACTGTAATTGTTTCAGGAAATGAGATTGAACACATCACAGTAGGTTGAAGTTCTGAGCTGAAGTCCAGTTGCCTTTGTGGTTGACGGACAGTCCAGCACACAAACACAGATGATGACTGATAAACATAGAGTTTTATTGTTGTTTTCATGTTGTAAATCATTTATATTACATGATATAGCATTCAACATAGCATACATATAGCTACAACAACAGCAGACTTTCATCGGGCCCCTACGACCCCCCTGAAACGCGTACATGAGGCATATTTGTTCTGGCACGACTTCTCATGTTTAGGCGACTTATAATGTTTGGAGTTTATTTACAGCCCACAATATCACAATATTAAACAGTGTCTTTGCACATTTTGCTGATATCATGCAGGCAAATAAATACAAATAAGAATTCTGAGAAGAAGTCAGGTAATTTGTAATTTGGTGGTGGAAAATAGTCAATTGCCTCTACCATTTAACATTTAACTGTACGTACTGTAGAACTATGGATCCCTTGGTCTCAGTGGGTTTCAGTATAAATTTGAACTAAAACATTTCCATATTTAAACTATAATGACATTGTTCAGTAGAGCCACATCCACAGAAGGCTTTTTGTCCACAGAGAAGTTACTGTAAATCAGTGACAGTAATCATATATGCAGATGACATTGCTTTTTATTTACAGTGTTTGCAGTTATAGCATATGAAGATCAGATACTGATGATCACTGATAGCTGTGTGTGTGTGTGTGTGTTTCTTGAAGATAAGTGCACCACAGAATAACATAATTGCTAAAGGGGTTAGATGTCAGATAGTTGTGTGGTATATGCTTGTGTGTATGTGTGTGTGTCCCTATGTGTACAACGTGAGCAGGAACATCTATCACTGCCAACGCCTGTCGGCAGTTCCTCCTGGACTCTCACTCTGGATGAAGGTCATCCAATGACGGCCACGGATGGGCGTCTCTCTCATTTCACGCCTTCTTTATTTTTCCCTGTGCTATCAAATTACATAATTAATTAAATTCATAATATATCCTACTGTACTGTGCTCATAGACACAGATGATGATGGATCTATGGCCACCAGGAGCAAAACAACATCAAAGAAAGCTGACATGAGTCATTCATCAGCTTCCTCCTTCTTCTTTGAAAAAGTGATTAGTTGGAGTTACTAGTTACTTTCCCCAAAAAGTAACTGAGTAACTGAATTACTACATCATAAAAGTAAGTAATTACCAGGAAAAGTAATTATTGCGTTACTTTTTTTAAAATAAAATGCAGAATTATGTCAAATTACTTGGACTCGCCATCCGAAACCTAACCTCCCGTTTATCTGGAACTAACCAACTCACTCAGTATTCCTCCGGCAGGCTCCGCGACGTGCGGAGGAATACTGAGTGAGTTGGTTAGTTCCAGATTAACGGCTTTTTTCTGACTAATTGATGGACTGAAAAAAAAAGTGTATATAACGTAGCTACACTTTAACGGGTGTATCATTTTGTGACGGGACTTCTTGAGTCAAGTAACGGCGCATTTTATTGTCAGTAACAGTAACGGCGCTATAATGAATAACTTCTGGATTAATAAACTATCTATCTATCTATCTATCTATCTATCTATCTATCTATCTATCTATCTATCTATCTATCTATCTATCTATCTATCTATCTATCTATCTATCTATCTATCTATCTATCTATCTATCACAGGGGAAACTGTAATTTTTTTGATTACTCGTTACTGAATAAATAGCTCCATTAGTTCCGTCGTTATTTTATAACGCCGTTATTCCCATAGCTGATGGTATCAAAAAAGGTGCTTGTCTGACCATCAGGGACAGTTTGGGGATGAGTGAACCCATGTGGCTATTCCTTCACAAGATGAGCCATGAACTGCTCACTACACCACAAGTTTCCATGCATTTTACATCGTAAAGTTGTAAACATTAGCATCATGCAGAGCTCAGAGGTCAGTGCTGGCATCAGCTGTGTGACTCATGCTTGGCTACCAGCTGACTGATAACATGAAGGTTCCCAGCACAGCCATTAAAGAGGAACTATGTAAATCTAGTCGCTTTTCCTCTGTTCTGCTAACCCTCCTCTTGGCCATGTGCATTTATTTACAGTGAAAACAGTGAGAAAGAAATCAATCAGCGATACATAACGTTGTATATCATATTGATGTTACGACGTGTATATTTGTGTAGTTTAATCTGTCATAAACAAGAGATCGCTGGTTATGGGGTGCATTTATGTTGCGAGAGCTGTGACACCAGGGCAGAGGCCCTGATCTTGCACGGTTGGTTTTCAGCCAAGAGATGCAAACCTTCACAATTACTCCAAAGCTGTTTAATTAAAGCAGAAGTAAGTGATCCGGTCGTTTTGGCTAATGCTGCGTTCCAGGCAGGCTTTTGAAATCGTAAATTACAGCTTCAAGTCACAACTTACGACTTTGTAGCGTTCCAGGCAACCCACTCGTGTTTCTCCGACCTGTTTTACCGGTGAAAGTCACTGTAACGGCCACTCGTAACTTCCGACCGGTGAACTCGTACCAGATCGAACTGGTACCACTTCACAGTCGGAAAAATACGAGTTTCCTTGAACGCACCATAACAGTCCTCGTCCCTACGTCACCACATTCACGGCGTTCCTTGGCTGCACACACAGCCCTGCATGCCGTTCTCTCTCCTCATTGGATAAAAACTGTAGGATACGATAAATGTTTTCTCCTGGGCTCAGAGCAGAGCAGAGTGACTGACAGACCCGTGTTTCAGTCCAAACACTCTATAGAAGTGATTGCTGTCGGAAGATACAACTATTTAAGACTTATATTAACACAAATATATCACTTACTTCTGCTTTAAGGAAAAAATGTAGCATAGTTAAGCTATAAATCCTTCATAGTTCCTCTTTCGAACACAGCTTCTCACTGTTCTGCTGCTGATGGCGTCGTTCCACTGCCAGTTTCCTGTCAGCACTCTCTACCAGTCCAGCCTCATCCTGATGTGCCTTTTCAGGTTTGGTTTAGATTTATTTTCATATATATACGTACTTCAGGAATAAGCAGCAAAACAGATCTTTTCAGGGCGACAAATGCCTGGATGCTCAGCCCAAGTCTGGCTCTATGTACTGCTCTTCCACATCTGGACAGATGCTGTTTGTTATCCTCCGGTGGTGACTGACAGCCAGAAGACTGTGTGTGATGCAGGAAACTGGTCCAGATGTGGAAGCAGCATCTTACTGCCATGTTGTGTGTGGGCCAGATACGAGCACTGAAACAGGGCATATACATACCGAGCCAACCACCTGTCCACCTTTACAATGTAGTTGTGTTTACATGTTGTGTGTTTATATACAATATTAGCAACATTGGATTTCTGCTTCATGTAAAAGGCTTCAGTGAAGATGATCCTGCTGGGGAAAACCTGTTGTTAGTCACACCACTTGTTTCCTGTGATCATGCAAAGCTCAATGTAAATCTCCCAGTAGCTTCTCTGAGCAGTGTGGCGCTAACACCCAGGCTGTCCTACAACAATATGTCATCCCTGCAGCACTCTAACTGAGACCCAGTAGACTCCTCAAAGAGCAGAGCCTTCTCCGCCATATGGTGCTGTGTGGCCGTTTACTATAAATAGTCATCAGACAAATGTTTCTCTAACATACAAATCAATATCAGCCTTCAGAGGACACATTTATTGTGAAGGTTTTACATGTAATCTAATGATCATGTTAGGTTGCAGTACATCATCTTAAACCAGCTTAGGCAAGACTGAGAAGTACATTTATTTTATCTGAGAACGTCTTAGTTGGTTGTTTCTTCCGCGTCTCTTTAGAATTTGTATTTACATAATTCAAAAGTATTTTTTCGTTTGTAGGGCTGTTGATTTTTTTTAAATTGCTGTCTCTTGTGGAGAACGGATTGGAGATTGTGACCCCACGCGCTATAGAATAACATCATTGTTTCCATTGTCTCAATCAACCAAAACAGTTATTAAACTGCATATTTCTCAATCACTCGTCAAAGTGGCCGTGGTCCCTCCCACTTATTTACCTCTCTGTGTCACCTTCCCCTGTCTCCGTTTATTCTCGATTCTGTTGGTCCAATCAGACGCATCGTGCTCCTTTAGTCATCCGCCTGGTGTCTCTTTCTGTGTCCCCTCCCCTCTCATCCTCCCCCTCCAGCTCTATCACAATCAGCTCTGATTCCCTCTCTTCCTCTCTGCCTCTCTCCTCCTTCAGGTGATGCAGCTTTGACCTTGAGAGGCATCAGTATTCATCACAGACGCAGACCCATCAAAATGTAAATGATGACAGGTAGCGGCGAGAAAAGTGGGAGTGGGCTGCATTGTGCACCCAATGAGCCGTGTCTCCAGGGGCCAGCCGAACCGATCGGGCGTCACGGCTGCGTGGGGCTTCCCACCAGGCGAATGGTGGAGATGATGTCACAGCACATCTCCGCTCCTCTGTGTGTGTGAGCCTTTAACCACACCAGCTGTTAGGCACTCACACACTGGGAGGGTTTAATGGAGATAATGGCTGGTTTTGTAGCAGTGGTCCTGTCATCAGTGCTGTTTCTTTCATTTCTCCCCCTCTCCACCAAAATAATCATCTCTTTGTAACTCTGAATGCCTCCGTGACCTTTTCTGCGAGCTTCTTTCAGCCATCTGTCTTTGAGGTTCGATCTCGCTGAAAAACGCTGAGCCTGAGCCGACTTGAGGTGATCTAGATTCCGCCCCCCCCTCCCCTCCCCCAACCAAAAAAAAAAAAAAATTGGTAAAAACAGGGGAGGGTGAAATTATATATCTTTGTGTATCCTTCACACCTGTAATTATGCCGATCCAGGCTTAACGTGGACTGTACCATTTCTTAACCTTGAGATAACTGATAGTCCTGCCTCAGCAGCAGTACCAAACTACCTACTTTGTTTGATACTCTTTCATCACTAGCAACCAGCTAGTTATAAAAGAGTATCAAACAAAGTAGGTAGTTTACTTTAGCCTTAAAGGGATAGTTCAACATTTTGGCAAATTGGCCCATTGCCATAATCCCTATAGTCATAGCAGTAGGTTCGTTACCTTTAATTGTCGGTGCAAGCTATTTTTAGAACGGCGGAGCAGAGCCGCGAGCTGCTCAGAGCTACGCTACAGAGGCTAATGGAATTTCTTGGTTTCCCTCATCAAACTCATCAAATACTAGGGCTGTTTTCGACTAAGGATTTTCATAGTCGAATCTGATTCGTCAGATTTTGCCGTAGTCGACTGATCGTCGAACCTTTTTTTTTTTTTTTTTTTTTTTTTTTTAGATTTTTTTTTTAGATTTCTTTTTCCCATTTCAAACAAAAGAGCTAAAACACCCAAAACAATGGTAGGTGTTAAACAAATACATTTATTTATTTCCCACACTTTAGATGATTTTTATAGGCACTCTAATTTTTAGTAGCCATTGTGAGCCAGGGTATGCGTTTATGTCACGTTGCCCTGGACAACGCTCCTTTTGCTCGGACTGTGAGTGGCAAATCAAACATCCCTCAACGTGATGAAGGATAGCGGTGGTCGTGGACACAGAGAAACCGGGTAAAACATGTAGTATCAAAACAAACTGAGGTCAGAAGGACTCGACAATCCGTACATTACGTTCATCAATCCTGTAACACACACAGTGTGACCGCGGCACCGGCAGAGAGACAGACAGGCTGCAGAGGGACGAGATTACAGCTGTGACTCCCGACACTGATGGTGCGTTCAATACAACTCGGAAGTCGGAAAAAAAAACAAGTTCCTCTTCTGAAAAACTCTGACATGTCAAACTTTAGGATGTGTTAGGGACTAATTCATCTGTCTAACCATCAGAACTATTGACACATGAAACGGTAAACACAGCTGATCCATCGAAAAAAAATCACCGCTGGAGTTAATTTATTTTCCGTGATTGAAAGCAGGTTCTTGAATGTAACTCGGTCAAAGTCAGATGTATCCTCACAATGTTTTGCTGTTCTGTCAGGTCATGCATGATAAATGCTGACAACGTTAGACTGTCAGACTTCCTTGATTTTAAACTTTGGCGGCTCTGCCCCTCGTCTTTTTGCCACTCCGTGAGTGATCTGCAGTGACTTCTGAGTACCGTGACTTTGACGGTCCTACTGCTCACCTCCGCTCATTTGAAAAAAAAAAAAAAAACCTCCGCTCATTTGATTGTGCAACTGCAGTGGGTGATTTATTAATACGTAGTAAGAAGCTAAGACTACCGTTTAAACGCACATATCATTTTTGAACTCTTAACTTGGCCACTCTTAACAGAAAGTAGGCAGATTTTTTTTTTTTTTAATCAAAATAGGCTTTTTATAACAAATAAAAGACATTCTATGTAACAATTTATGCTCAGCAGCCGTGGGCACCCCCATATAGTCAGAATGGTACGGTCTTGGTTAGATTCGACTACGAGGTTCATAGTCGAATCAGACCCCTCCGAATCGAATCGTCGAATAGTCGACTTTTGGAGGTCAGCCCTATCAAATACACAATCCAACAACTCCAAAACGCTCTGGTGGACAAGTTGTGACCTGCACATTCACCACGCTATGAGATAATAACACAACGTTACCACACAGAGTTGTTTTCTAGATAAATTCATGCAAAACCGTTGATGTGCGTGCCGATCGGGGGCAGTTTTTTGGCAAGCAGTCTCTGCATTTACACAACTTGTCCACAAGAGCGTTTTGGAGTTGTTGGATATTTGATGAGTTTGATGAGGGAAACCAAGAAATTCTATTAGCCTCCGTAGCGTAGCTCTGAGCAGCTCGTGGCTCTGCTCCACCGTTCTAAAAATATCTTGCACCGACAATTAAAGATAACGAACCTACTCCTAAGATTATAGGGATTATGGCAATGGGTCAATTTGCCAAAATGTTGAACTATCCCTTTAAGTTACAGTTAAACTGAATATATAATATTAACTTTGGCCTGGTACAGGAGACTCTTGTTAGTAACGAGCCAAAAAGAACGTCAACAAAATCCATGTAGGATCAACAATACATCTGACTGATTACTCACCTTTATGCAGAGTGCAAGGTTTCATAAAGAGACTTCCTCACCTCTCCTGGACCTGGACCTGACCTCTTGTGACCCTGAAACTCGCTTGTTCAGGATTCACAATATTGGAGAGGCCACTTCACCCACACAGTCGAGGTTTATGCCAAAAGACATCTTCTCACATTATGTAGAATCTGACTCAACCTCAGTTTGAGTGATGGAAGCCCTGTGAAGATGATGAAATACTGCTGAGAAAGTTGCTCTTCTTTTTCTTTTTCTATCAAAATTTTCATACTTGATATTCATTTATTCATTTAATGTTGTGTCTAGTATGTTTGCCTGTTTTTAATTATGTAAAATCACCGTAAATGTTAAACTCACAACCTTAACCCTAGCCATGTGTTTGTAATTGTAATTAATCCAAAGCACAATGTTTTCTTAACCTTAAGTCTATAGAGAGCTGAACTGAGTTGGACTTAATTCTCTTTTGGCTTATCACAAAGTGACACATATTGCACATTTGTTCAAACAAAAATATAGGTTAAAGGTGCTTTGAGATAAAGGAAAGATGAGGACAAGCTAATTTTAAAAAATGATTTCTCTCCATAATTAATTTTAGAAAATGAAAAAACAAAAAAAAACAGCTGTAGCTGTCCTCACTGCTGTGTTGTACATGGTCTAATCTTGTGAAATAACCTGATAAACAAACTGAATTTAATGACTGTATCCTCGTGGGTTTGGGCTGAGAAATGCCCTCTGCATATCTGAGTGAAACACCCCCTGTCAGCACAGCAAACACTGTCTCAGGATTAAAATTGAGATTTGTAACAAATTCATTCAGCAGCCACGTTATCAGACTGACCTCTGCTGACCTCTATCAGCAGCCAGATGGAACAGATACAGTCCGAGGGGTCACTCATACGACTGGCAGAGCAGTGAGGTAATCATCATGTGAAACGTCTTCCAGGCACAAGGAAAGCGTCCACCGTTTTCACATGAAGCCAAACTAAATCTTTGAAGACGTGGATGCTGTTGTAATATACAGATGTACTAGTATATAACCGTGTTACCATGGACCACTCAAATGGGATTACTGTAAATGCTATCGAGACTTCCCAGGTGCACTTACGCTCCGTTAGTCATAATTTCATAGCAGCGCATTAGCCTTTAGCATTTTGTCATAATTCAATGCCCAGAATCAACTCGTGTTTTTCAGGTTGTGTAGTATTCTGGGTCAGGTTACAGGTGGTTTTACTCTGATTCAGAACCACAAAGCTAATTTTGTGACAGAAAAAAAGAGGATTTATAAATACAAGCAGCTGTTTTACATGTGATGATCACAGATTAAACTCTGGTAAAGATTCTGAAACTAAGAGAGTAGATTGTAAATTAATAAACTAATAAAAGTAATTGTAAAACCAAAGGGAACTGGGAGAACTTCGCTGGACAGCTGAGAAAAAGAAAGGCTCTTTGAAATGTCACTGGGAGGGACAAGGTCTGTTATAATGTGTCCTCTCCATGAGGACAGAAAGGGCAGAGACAGCAATCTGTGTGAGAAGCTATAGGTGCTGTGTGTGGCTTCGTCCGGCAAGGTAATTGTGTTATTATCTAATCTTGTAGTGTGACTTTGTTGGTGATTAGAGAGAAGAAATTTCTCCTTGTGTGTGCTACACAACCTGATTACCATCCATCTGGGTCCCTGGTGTCCTCTGACAATGACCCACGATTTCCATTTTATTTTGTTCTTTTTAGCCATGGTGGCCTAAAACTGACACTTCTGCCCAAAACCCCCAGGCCTGTGTTGTGCTGTGGAGCAGTATGGAAAAGAGTTCAGAAATAAATTCAAATGATCAACACAATGTGAGAAGAAATGTAATATATGACACACTGATGTCCCTATATCAGGTTGCAAATGTACAGTATTGCGAAACGATTCGGTATTGCACCCCGGTAGCACCCCCAAGAAATGCTCAAACAAAGTTTCATTTTTTAATTGTCATTGAATAGAATTATTTTTGTTTAATTATCATTATCTTGTGGTCATATTTATTAATAGGCTATCTCTAAATAGACTAATACATTATTGACGCTAAGTTCGCTAATTGATGCATTACTGGGTGCCCAATAATACATTACTTATGGTACACATGCTGCCCAAGCACTCTTTAATTCTTCTTTAATTGATGCAAAAATTGATCATTGGATCAATCACAATAACGGCACAATGGGCTCTATGCACAGCTCCGCTACTTCCTGAATTTAAGGTAGCTCCTTTATTTCTTGTATGAAGTAGTGGAGCTGTGCATAGAGCCCATTACTCTGGCATAGTTGATTGTGTTGTGTTGTGTTAGTGTGGAGGATCACGCTGCCCTTGGTCCTGAAGCAGATTGCAGCTGTCTATTTGAGTGTGAATCTGTCGTTCTTTTGTTTTGCTCAGTGTGTATTACGGCCTGTGAAAATGTGCGTGCGCTCTATCCAGGGTTGCCTGGATGATTGCTTCGTGATTGTTGCTTGTGTGATTATGAAAGGACATGGCGCTATTATGTCTTATGATACATACAACCTTTGTTTACTGAGAACAAATGTATTTTATTCTTTGTACTGTATTTCACACATAATTTGTGGTTGTAAAAGCGGAAATCAGATTGTGACATGTTTAGCTCACTGGGATATTGGATATCATTACGGCCTTGATTCAACAATAACTGGACAACTAAAGTGCATGTAAATGTGTCCAACTAAGACTCGACATCTCCAGATCTGACTAAACTTTTGTTTTTCTTCTGCATATACAGTGTACTACCAAAAAATTGATATGGCAACATCGTGACATCTTCTTTGCTGATACATGCATTGATACAGATGCTACAGTACAGTAACACCAATACAGTAGGTAGCAGCATAGACACAAACACCACAAAACCACAAAAAACACATGGATGAAAACCTGCCTTTAGAGTCAGAATAGTTAAGTAGCACTTTAGAGTCTACAGTACCTTAAACAAGAGACACTACACTGATGGAGCAGCTACAGATACAGCTTTGTCTTAAAGGGATAGTTCAACATTTTGGCAAATTGGCCCATTGCCATAATCGCTATAGTCATAGCAGTAGGTTCGTTACCTTTAATTGTAGGTGTAAGCTATTTTCAGTACGGCGGAGCACAGCAGCTGGCTGCTCAGAGCTACGCTATGGAGGCTAACAGAATTTCTTGGTTTCCCTCATTAAACTCATCAAATTCAACATCCCAAAACTCCACAGCGCTTTTGTAGACAAGTTGTGACCTGCACAACCACCACACTATGAGATAATGACGGAACGATACGAAACGGAGCCGTTTTCGAGGTAAATACAGGGTAAATACGGAGACTGCTTGCTGAAAAACTGTCCCTGAACGCAACGCGCATCAGCGGTTTTGTATGTATTTACCTCGAAAACGGCTCCGTTTCGTATCGTTCCGTCATTATCTCATAGCGTGGTGGTTGTGCAGCTCACAACTTGTCTACAAAAGCGCTGTGGAGTTTTGGGATTTTGTATTTGATGAGTTTAATGAGGGAAACCAAGAAATTCCCTTAGCCTCCATAGCGTAGCTCTGAGCAGCCAGCTGCTGCGCTCCGCCGTACTGAAAATAGCTTACACCGACAATTAAAGGTAATGAACCTACTGCTATGACTATAGCAATTATAGCAATGGGCCAATTTGCCAAAATGTTGAACTATCCCTTTAATATGAACACTACACAGAGTGGTATATTTAAATACACTGTAGCCAGCAGAGCTAGTATACAGTATTAACCAGATGACAGTGTGTTGTGTTGTTTTGTCTCACCCTCATACTTTTGACGTTAATCAGGTGCAGCTGAGTCAATCTGCCACAGCTGTAATCATCGTCAATGATCACTGACTGAACTTTTAACCTCCTCCGACTGAAGATGCTGTTAATCATGTTACGATTCAAATTGCTGCTTCTGTGATTGGAAAATTATACTCTTTCAAAATGATGATTTAGATTTGAAAACAATTAATCACTCAGCTCCAGTACATGTCAAAGTGCCACTTGAAATACTGTGTTTGTGTTAATGCCCGGCACAGGTACAAGTATGACAGATTCATTCAGTTCTATGAAGCAGTGAAATTGTATCTACAGTGGCTTCAGGACGTAGTCAGATCCCTTTACTTTATAAGTGGATACAATTTCAGTTTCTGACCGTTAGTCAATAAATTAATCAGTAATCCCAAAAAATGAAAACATGTTTTAAAACAGCAAATCTATCAAAAATCTGAAACTTCAGTGTTAAGACCTTTAATTCACTATTACTACAGATTGGAGTCTTCTTGCATACGTTTCTGGAAGCTTTGGATATGGGCAGTATATTGATCCCACTGGTCCATGTTGATCCTCTCAAGTCCACGTCAGACTGGATGTTAAGTGTGAGCTGTTATCTCCAGGTGTCTCCACAGATGTTCAGGGGCCTCAAAAGGATAGTTCAACATTTTGGCAAAATAGGCCCATAGCCATAATCCCTATAGTTTTAGGAGTAGGCAATGGGTCAATTTGCCAAAATGTTGGACTATCCCTTTAAGTTACAGTTAAACTGAACTCACACACTGGGAGGGTTTAATGGAAATAATGGCTGGTTTTGTAGCAGTGGTCCTGTCATCAGTGCTGCTTCTTTCATTTCTCCCCCCTCTCGACCAAAACAAACGTCTCTTTGTAACTCCGAATGCCAGTGGGTCAATTTGCAGAGTTGTTTTTGAGATAATAATAATTGTTTTCGAGGTAAATTCTTGCAAAACCACTGATGCATGTTTCCGTCAGGGGCAGTTTTTCGGGAAGCAGTCTCTGCCTAGAAAACAACTCCATCTCGTAACTTTCTGTTATTATCTCACACCGTGGTGAATGTGCAGGTCACAACTTGTCCACCAGAGCGTTTTGGAGTTGTTGGATTGTGTATTTGATGAGTTTGATGAGGGAAACCAAGAAATCCCATGAGCCTCCGTAGCGTAGCTCTGAGCAGCTCACGGCTCTGCTCCACCGTTCTAAAATAGCTTGCACCAACAATTAAAGGTAACGAACCTACTGCTAAAACTACATGGATTTATGGCAATGGGCCAATTTGCCAAAATGTTGAACTATCCCTTTGAATTCCTCATGAAATAAACTTCTATTTTTCAATTTTCGCTGAACTGCAGATTAAAAGGATAGAGAGCTGGGGAGAACACGGTTGGGCCAATTTGCCAAAAATGTTGAACTATCCCTTTAAGTCTTGGCTTCGGCAGGTTGCAGCTGTGTTTACTTGGCTCTTGGCTTCAGGTCAGTCTCACTCGTCTTCCACTGAGGAACAGCCCACTGATGCTGCATGATGCTGTAGTCACTGCCATGCTTCACCATGGGATGGTTCCACCAGGTGATGAGCAGGTGATGTTGATCTTCATCCATAGAGTTAAATAACCGTTGCATCACATCAGTTCCAAACTTCTCACTGAGGCATTGTGGGACGTCTTGGGAACAGTCAACACTTTGACAGTGGTTTAGTACCTTTGCTGTGATCTCACCTCTGAACTGCTGAAGTCTACAGGGAGTTCCTTGGACCTGTCTTGACATGAACTGTGGGATCTTATATACTTTACTCTGGTGTGATTTTCAATTCCATTTGCCACAAATGGGCCCCAGACACATCTCAGTGCTTGAGTCTAATACCTCTATAAATAGGAGATTTGAGCTTTTGATTTTAATACATTCGTAAAAATGTTACCAACATGTTTTTATTTATGGGATATTGAGTGATATTGAGAGACTGTTTTTTCCCAATGTATTTCACCAGCTAAACTGCTTTCATGTGCTCTGATGTACTCACATCAATTCACTCCATTTGCCTTTTCATATTTATGATTATCATCATTTCTTTTCTTCATTCCCCACATATACATTCAGTCACACAGGGACAGACATGTACAGTTGATGTGCAGGTTAAAGACGGTTCAAAACAACCTCGCACCCTCAGGCTGTGACTATGTTGCAGCGTAGCAACTGCATTTACTCTGAAGTGTAATCATCAAACACACACATACATGTATCTATCTACCCACATTGCGCCGGCCCCGCCCGCCACACAGGCTTTTGTTTTATTACTCTATCTAGCTCCATTACGGCATGTCTCTCTCTGGCTGTGGAAGTCATCTGAAGGTCTTCTTTAAATCTCTCTACTTCATTACCTGTAGCTTTCATGTGACGACCGAGTCCAATAGATCATTATTACCCCTAAACAGTTTGCTGCACAACATTTAGCAGCCTCTCCGTTCCAGCGGCTGCCTCTACTATTACTCCTCTGACTGTTCTCACATTACAGCTGGAGCGAGCTGACGTAGGAGCAGATCAACTGTTATGTTTAGGAGACCTGCAGGGTGAATATCAGTGTCCAAACTGTTGTTCATTTCTCAATCAGTGCTTTTACAAATCCAATCCATTTCACATTCCTTCTCCTTGGATATAAAACAGCATCCTTAAGCCATCAGGAGAAGACAGCAGCCTCCTACTGTAACACTGTGGTCATCAGATCAGACCAATCAGGCAGTTTGAATGTGTCACCTTCAACTGTGCACAACTGCACCAGTGATTTTTACACATGAAGATTGGTTCACTTGTCACGAGGAGCGCTCCTCCCCACCCTTTGAAAACCGGTGTACAATGTCCTCTGTGAAAGGAGCATGATTATGTGGTAGTGATGTCATCAGGGTTATGGAGAGTCGAGTATCAAACTGATGATGCTCTGGTTAATCTGGTTAACTTCGGTATTCTACATCTATCCACTGCTTATTCTCTGTGCATGGAGCCAATCCCAGCTGACATAGGGTGAGAGTGGACTGGACACCCTTTCCCCCTCTGTTTTCTCTTTCTATTTCATTTTCTAACATGTACAGTGGTTTATATTTGCCTTTGTGTTTGGTGTTCAGGTTAACTTCAGGTTTTTGTGCAGTTGTCTTATATGAGTGACTGTATATTTCCTTTGATCAATAAAACAACAAAAACAGAACTGGACAGTCCAAGAAGAAACCAGTGTTACAAACTGGAGGTGTAGAGTTGGAGAGACATACAGTAGCTACGCAGGCAGGGAGCTTCTAAAAAAAGACATTGCTGGATTGCATTATGAAGGAAGGAAATGTAGGATCAAATGGTTTTTTGTTTGTTTGTTTTCAGCAGAGTCTAAATATGGATATCTGTCTCTGTTACACGTTGAACATATTTTCGTGTCACAAATCCAACAGTAAACCACTCAGACAGCCCTTTAATGAAACACATTGTTGGAGACTGTGCCAGCACCGACACAATGAACAGAACAGATTTGTGAGAATTTGGGAGCTCCTCCTAGCACAGTCCCACATATACAGTATTGTGACCTTAACCTGTAACCTTTTCACATGGTACTTACCTTAATTTCACTATTGCGGTTTATGTAAATGTGTAACTGTCTAGCAGCCCTTTTCTCTCTCTCTCTCTTCTTTTCCTCTGTTTTCTTCTAGGTTTAACTGTTTTTCAGTTAACGTTGTCCATATTACATGTGGCATTTTTTGTAAAGTATTAAAAATTAAAAAAAAAAAAAAAAAAAAAAAAGAAAGATTTTGCTATTTGTAAGTTTAATTGGTATGAAATGGACCAGTAAGCGAAACACAAAGTGCTTGTACTCTCTGAAATCTTTCAGACACAGGAAATCATTTAGCATTCATTACACAACTCCATCCCTTTTTATTTTCTAACATTATGATACTTCCCATTAGAACAATTATCATGTCTCAGCCGTCTCTATGGTGACAGGCCGGTGTGTTTCAAGCTCACCCTGGCCTTAACACTACCGACACTTTTCATGCTTGAAGGCACCACTGAGTGCTGTCTTGGTTTTTCTTTGAGTTCCTGTATTATTTCCCCATAGTTGACTGATTGTCCTACGCCCCGGTCAGGTCAGTGGATTCTCTGTGGATTCCAGGCCAGACTTAAACCTTATTACAAAAAGTGTTTTGCTTGTGATTTGGAGTCTGGTTTGGAAGATGAAGACTGAAAGAAGAAAATGCACCGTGGTCTTCAATAGTTTAATCAAAGAATATTGCAACTGTCCTTGATTCATCCTCCACAGGCAAACAAATACTGTATGTATTAATAAACTCACAAATGTATTTATAACATAGTTTAGTCCAACACAACAGGTATAGGACATTACACTCTTACTTTTGATCATATTTGAACAGTTTATTTATTGATGTAAAGAATGATATGTCGGACAATAACAGAATAAATGCTCTTTTCCAGGTGCAGAAATGTCACTGCTGAGTGTTTTTATCAGAGCAAACAAGCCAATCAGTGCTTCACTTCAATCTCAAAATAGATTCAAATTATAATGATGCTAAAACAGAAGTAATATCTCCCCTTACATCTGATCTCAGAACAGTGTTCTGTCCCATAAAGGACCTGTATTTATTTATCTATCTCTTGTGATGGCAGCAGGGTATTGAAGAGGAGTGCTGCCAATACACTGAGCCTCCTCTAATGTTTTGACCCATTAGATATGTGGTAACTTTGTTACTGTAATTACGTAAAGATGCAACTACAATGAAAAAAATATACCTAAAAGTATAGAAAGCACTTTTCTATGTGACATCTGACTAGAGAGTGCAGAGTGTGTTTTCTTTCAAGTATCATCACTATTATCTACTACAATATCATCACTTGTCAAACACAGCTGAACAAAACATGCACAAGTACAAAAACAGGTAAGTATGGAAACATCAGGTAAAGACATGAAGACATCACATTACAGAGGAGCCGTGTCATTTGCATCATCCATCTTTATTGTGCCGCTCCAAGTCAGCGTGTATCAGTCATGCAGCAGCAGCCTTCAAGACAAATAGGAAATGAAAAAAAACTGAGATTACAACCGAGCGTTGCGCGGCGCTGATAGGAGGTAAACAATCTGGAGGAGAGGAGGGGAGAAGAGAGGAGAGGAGAGGACTGAGGAGAGGAGAGGACTGAGGAGAGGAGGGGAGAGGAGAGGAGAGGAGAGGAGAGGAGAGGAGAGGAGGGGAGAGAGGAGAGGAGAGGAGAGGAGAGGAGAAGAGAGGCCTGAGGAGGAGGGAAAGGGAAGCAAGGTCACCATCCTAACGTGTGTCGATGTTTGTAGGTGGAAGTGTTGCTTTCTCGTTGCTGCGGTGGATTTTTTGTAAAGATGCAGAGGAAATAAGACGCCAGAATGTGAGGCTGTTTTCTACACACTGACAATATTTGCATGTTTTTTCGTGAGGCTACAGACAAAGAGAATTTGTATTTGTAAAGAAGAAAAGTCTTGTCATCAGATTCACAAAGCTGTGAACACACATGTCACTTGTATGTGTGCAGGTCTGATTTCCTCTGCCACAGCTACAGCAGTAAACTGGTGCTCAGTGTGTGAACATCTACCACAGAGCTGACAGTCCTCCATATGTTCCTCACAGCTTCTGCATTATGTATATGTCAGTAATTAATTAATCACAAGACGCACCTGTGAAAGTGGACAGATTGTTGTGGGGCCCCGGGGTAAACAGTTGTTGTTGGGCCCTTTTTGAACCACGCTGAACCACAGCTTCACTACTTCTCTGGAACTTCAGGAAACCAACTGTTCAATGATTGGTCAGTTTAAGAAAGATCTCAAAAAGGTCTCTGCTTACAGCTTAAAGGTTGAATATGGAGAATGTTTATTAAAAGCTATATTAAAAAAAAAAGATGACTACTGGCTGGTACGATGTAAACTCCCGTTTACATCGTACCAGCCAGTAGTCATTGTTGAAAAACGGGAGTTTACATCGTACCAACCAGCAGTAGCTGGCATTGGAGGTCACTTCTCCTCTGTTTTGCTAAGCCTCCTCTCGGTCATGTGCATTTGTTTTCAACGAAGTCTTTTATAATCGATCAGTGGATCAATGGATTATCATATACATGTTACAATGTGTGTATTTGTGTAGTCTTATCTATCATAAACAAGAGATTACAGACTGGCTATGACTGCAGGAATTATTTTTCTGTTGTTCTTTCTAGCTCTGATCAAAAGTTGGTGGTGTTCTGGTAATTCTCCATATTCAGCCTTTAAAGAGAACCTGGTGAACCTGGTTAATGTGGTGTTTTTGAAGAACATCAGGATTTGGGGCCTTGGAGTGTTTGCTCACTCTGTCCAGCTGTAAACTGTCATCAGCAGTGATGCTGTATCTCCATCATCACCATCAAACATCGATGAGCCTTTGAAGCTCGTATCGAAACGCCTCCATTTGTCACACTGACAGAAAATAACACGGGACAATAATGAATGTGCAGAATAAAATAAAAAGTAATAAAACTAAGTAGACAGTGGTCATTAGAGCATCAGTCATGATTTATATTCGTCTCTATCTGGTGGGCACACTCATCTTTTTTTCCTATAGTTTCATCTTCATATTAAATCCACTGGTGGGTCTGATGTGTGTACGGTGTCACTAGACATACTTGGTTTATACATCTGGCCCCATGAGGCTACGTTTTTTAAAGGAGACATATTCTGCCCCCTTTCCACAAATTAAAATAGTTCCCAGGTGTCTTAAAGACATGTCTGTGACATGCTTTGGTCAAAATACCCCGAGGACCTGGGTTCTATCAGTCCCAGGTAGGAGTGGTATTATGCAAATTCGAGTCCTAGTTACATCACTGGAAGACTAACCTAGGGAGCCTGAACATTACAGATTTTTTTGTCGATTCTCACATTTTGGGGGCAGGAAGGCAAGACAAACACCCAAATATAAGTTAAAGAGCCTTCAAAAAGTGATATTTCTGTGATATGTCCCCTTTGATGCCATTGTATCCCTTGTTACAGAAAATTTCTGGTCCTGGATTTGGAAACAAACAACAAGCACAGATTATAGCTGCTGCGCAGCGATGGGTCGGGTCCGGGCTACTTTTGGGCAAATTTAGGCAATTCTGAGCAACAAACAGGAGAATAGGAAGACAAGACAGTTGTCCTTATAATGTCCAATTTGGACCAGTTGAGGATTGAACCCACAACCTCGGGAACCAAAGACCGTTGTCTATCGCACTGAGCTAATTGACAAGTGGCAGTTCAACAGTGGCTTCACAAATTGAGTAAGCCATTCACTGTCGTGTAGGCAGATTTGAAACCACAGTAAAAAGAAAAATCAGTTTTTGAGGTAATGATATGCATGGGCGTGGTAGTGGGGGGAAAAGTGGACCTGACTACCCAGGGCCCGAGTAGAGAGAGGGGCCCATGAAAATCCTGATTTTTTTTTTTTTTGTGATGTTTTTATTTCGAATGAATTGGGCCCTCCAATTAATTGGTGTCATAATTTATTTCAAATATATTGATAACATCAAATGAATTTAATGTCACAGTTCTCCCAACATATTAGACATTCTGGGGCCCCCCTCTTGGAGATGCAAAATGGTTTAGTCCGCCCAACAGCGACCGGCAACAAGTGTAAGGTCAGACAGTGCGCCCAGATCAGAGACCTGTGTGCAGGACATCATGCTGCCCAAAAAACATAAATCGGGCTATCAGAAAAAGAAAGAGAGGAAACAAAAAGAAAGACGGCAGAACGAGGGGAGGCAGCTGCTGACTGCTTTCTTTCCCAAAGGTGAACCAAGTTAGCTTGTCATGCAAAGTCCAATTAAAGTTAACATAGTCCACTCCAGACAGCTGCTGCTTATATTTGTATGCTCACGTGAAGTCTTTAGCTTAGCTAGCTGCCAACCAGGCTGCTTGCGGCTGTAAGTATAAAGAATTACAGGCCAGCTAACGTTAGTTGTCAATATTAACCAGTTTCAGAAACAGAGAGTGGCGCAGCCGCAGCAGCTGGAGCAGCAGAAGCAGCAGTGGTCAGTCCTGGCAGCTCTTCTGAAGATGAGATTAGAGATGAGCAAAGACAAGGTGAGATCGTTGTTCAAGTATTCAAAGGCGAGCTCCCCCCTCCGACCCCCCCTTACGTTGGTATATTGGTTCGCGAGGTGGAGAGAGAGAAAGAGAGAGAGTGGTGCTGACTGGTAGAATTGCTGTCTAAATATGAGTTGTTTACCTGAAGTTTAAAGTAAGTTAGCCTTTTGGTTCAGTGTGTGTGCTATAGCATTTTGTCTACGAACACAGCAGAGCTGAAAGTGAAACTCCGTGCTGAGATTTAATGAATGATCCATCTAGCAATATTGCTGCTGCATATCAACATGTAAATAACATACCAATATCACTGTAGGCTCAAGTGCACACTAGTAATATATTAATTGAGCAATAACGCAATTTATTATTTTTGTCTGGTAAAAAGCCTTAGCATTGCGGTGCAGTGCTGTGCTTAAAAGCTATTGTCAATGTTCAATAAATTCATGATGTTACCAAAGCCAATGAATAATCATGTTAAATAACTGTGATCTCACTATCAATCAAAAATGATTGTGATTCTGATTTTTGCCACAGATAGATAGATAGAGAGAGAAAGAGATAGGTCTGGGTGGTGAGAACATAGAAAAACAATTAGCTATTCTTCTCAATCTGGCTGAAAAATGGCTTAAAACATTTTTTTTGCCTCTGCAACTTATTGAGCATGATGAATACTGTGTGTGATAGCAAATAATTATTGATTTGATTCTGAGTGTACAGTTGTCTCTTGTTCTCCTGTTCAAGAATGAATGTTTTACATCAAAATTTGCACGAGTGTCATGGATCAAAATGTTAGTACACAAACCAGATGTAGCCTAATGTTTTAGGTATTTGAGCACAAGTAGGCCAAATGCATCAATTCAGAACCACTCATCAATATAATCTGATCTGATTGTAGTTGATTGTAGTAGATTGTATAAATACACCCCCCCCCCCCCCCCCTTTTTTTTTTTTCTCTCACGCGCCTCGCGGGCATGGATAGGGGCCCACTGACATTGAGAGTGTACAGGGCCCAGAATTTGGTGCTACACCCCTGATGATATGTATTTGTTAAACATCTACTGTGACTCTAAGATGTTAGGAGCCTTCGCACATAGTCCAGTCCAAGCTATTTGGATTTTTAAAATTAGAAGCTTGCTGTGGTGCCACCATTAGGACAATTGTCTTGTGTTTCGTGTTGAGGACAACTGACATTTTGATCTGTCATCATCATCATCATCACCCTTGCTGGGACTCGAACCCACAGCCTCTGACACCAAGAACCAGCTCCTAACTGGCTAAGCTAATTGGCTTGTAGTGAGACCTGCTGTGTAGCTTCATTTATCCACTCAGGTGAGCCAGTGCCCGGGCAGCTGTTGTAAAGGCAGATTTCAAAAATGGTCAAAAAGTCAGAAATTATGTTATCTAAACAAAAATCTGTTAATACATAAATTGCATTTAGACAGCAAAACAGCTTGAGGACATGTGACATTTTGATCTGTCATCATCATCATCATCATCATCATCACCCTTGCTGGGTCTCGAACCCACAACCTCTGACACCAAGAACCAGCTCTTAACTCGCTGAGCTAATTGGCTGGTACTGAGACCTGCTGTGTAGCTTCATTTATCCACTCAGGTGAGTCAGTGCCCGGGCAGCTGTTGTGATGAAATGGTCAAAATTTCAGAAATTCAGTCATCTAAACAAAAATCTGATAATACATAAATTGCATCTTGACAGCATGAAAATGTTGGTGATTTGTTTTTAATGATAAGTGTTTTGCTTCATAAGAGAAAATCTGATGTTTAAAAATTCCACACTCACATTGGCTGCAGTTGTTCCCATGAGAGCAGAATTCAAAATGTTCTCAAAAATTCAGTTTTTGAATTAAAATTCTGATATTTGCCAAACTTCATTAACCATGACTCCAAAATATTCTAATTTTTTTTCAGGAAGTTTGAAAATGTATTTAGCAAGAATTTGATGGTATATGTTTACAGTAGTGTTTACAGTCAAACGTTTTCATGCACTGTAGGCTCAATTTTTGCTTAATCAAAAATCCGAGAAACAAGTTTTGTGGAGGACAGTCTGGAGATGCCCTGTAGCAAGTTTGGTGACAATTGAGCAAAAATTGTGGGAGGAGATACATTTTAAAAGTTTTACAGTTATTGAAAAAAACAGAGTGATGGACTTCATAATTTGTAATGAGTTTAAGTGGACAAAAGTTTCAGCAGTATTGAGGCTACATTGTGGTGAAGTTTCAACACTGTAGCATCTACCGTTGGTTTGGTAGGAATTTTTAAAGTTTTTAAATTTAAACGCTTATTGTGCCCCCCCTAGGAGGGGGGGGCACATGTCCTTGGAGTTGAGTGAATCTGGCATGGGGTCGGATGTTTCTGTGAAGTTTGGTGAGTTTTCGCCCATGGGAAGTATGACTTCCTTGGAAGAAGAAAGAAAGAAAGAAAGAAGAAGAATTCCTAGGAATACAATAGTGTCCCGGCAGCTTAGCTGCCCGGACCCTAATAAAGGTGATTTATTAAGAAAGGAGGATAACACCTGTTCTCCTGCTTGGTTATGCAGTTGTCCAATCAGCCAATCATATGGCAGCATGCTCAGAATTACGTAGATACAGCTGAAAAGCTTCAGTGAATTTTCACATCAAACATCAGACTGTTGTGTTGTGTTGAAACGACCTTTAATTGTCGGTGCAAGGTGTTTTTAGAACGGCGGAGCAGAGCCGTGAGCTGCTCAGAGCTACGCTACGGAGGCTAATGGGATTTCTTGGTTTCCCTCATCAAACTCATGAAATACACAATCCAACAACTCCAAAACACTCTGGTGGACAAGTTGTGACCTGCACATTCAACCCTAGCCCTTCTAAAAATAGCGTGCACCGACAATTAAAGGTAAACCCACTCCTAAGACTATAGGGATTATGGAAATGGGCCAATTTGCCAAAATGTTGAACTATCCCTTTAACAGTTCACCATCTTCTCATGACTACTTCCTGCAGGATGCCACACAGCTGAAGTCATCTCATGACAGTGAACTCCTCTGGGATGTGGAGCTGACAGAGCTGATGTGCTGCACCAGCAGCCGGACGCTGATAAGAACACCTCGGTAACTGATGTAGGAAGTCTGTGAGACGGGCCTAACAACGGCAGACTGACACATTTTGGACAACACAGATAAGGAATGCTCAACAGCAACAAAGTGCTTCACAGGATCGAAATATCTATTTAGATGTTCCCTAGCAACAAGACAGTGCTGTATGACAAAGCAGAGAAAGCCCTGCAGCCCCTTTTACCTGCGACAGTTACTCATAAGTTAAATAATCAAATAAAAGAAGAAAGAGAAAAGAAATGTGACCCTTTGACCTGAGCTCTCCGTAGCCGGTAACTACAGTCTCAACAGTCTCTTCTCCAGGTGGCACTTATAAAATCTGCATTTGTAAAGTTTGTCACTCCAAATCAGAGCGTGAGAGCGGCTCGAAAAACAGTTCATCTCCGCCTTTGATGTCTCCCACATGATCTGCGTTGAGCTGGTAGACTGACGACCCGTCTGTGCTAACCTCCAGATGACTCCTGTTATCACGGAGCGGCGCAGCAGCCGCTCCTCATTTACACCCAGGACGTCTGAGGAGGTAAGAGCCAAAAGGCGAGAGAAGCCTGTTGCTAAAAAGAGATGGCCATGATTTGACACCTGGAAGGAGGTAACGTTTACTTTAGCATAGTGCAAACTGTTTGAATAGTAAACTAAAGCAGTGCACGGTGGCCTCGCTGTGCCCTCGTGCAGGAAAATGCCACGTTAACAAAAGAAGATTTTGTCTGTTTAATCTGATGTAAATCACATGAGAGGCATCCAGGGTATATACACAAATCTTTGAGTCAATTTACTACCATTTAATACCTTTTTTCACTACCTTCAGATTTTTTTTAATACCACCACGACATCGAGTTGCACCAAGTATCAATCAGAAAGATTTTATGACATGTACATAGATTTTATCATCCAACACTTACTTACATCATTACCATTACCCAGGAGACTCGGTTGCACAACAGGGCATCATCCATAAGTCATCAGGAACATTTGATCAAAAATAAAATATCTTATCATGCCTTTCTCAATCACCAGCCTCTCTCCCCTGATCCCACCCTCACCTGCCCCCCCCACCTCACTCACCTCACTCCACCTCCCTCCCTCCCTCACCCAGTTTGCCTCGCTCCGTCTTCCTTCCTCACCTCCCTCCCTCACCCAACTCACCTCACTAACTCTTTAAATAAATACCTGGTTCTGTCTCTACCGTCACAGAACACAGTGGTAGGCCATATGTTTTTTTTTTTACATCAGTGTGAAAAGTTTCAACAATGTCCGCACATCTGCACCGTCGGTCTGTGTCTCACGTGCGTTCCATCTGACCTCAGCTCTCAGTAGAAGCTGCAGCTGCTGCAGGTGTCTGTATCTGTAGCGCTTCGGGGCTTCCTGCCCTTTCAAACGGAGCAGACCCGGACCCGGTCCGACTAAACACCGGGCTGGCGGTAGAAGGTTCATGGAGCTGTGAGCCGCGAATGCATGAAAAAAGAGCACATTGGATGTGCGGCGCGTGACGTGCATCTACATTGACACACACATAGGCTACATCAAGGCGCCTGTCATCTCAATTTAAGTCTTCTGCAAACTTGCATTTTCCAATATTCGAAACGTTTTGCCACACGCTAAAATCCGAAGAGATTCACTAGCACTTCTATCCGCCTGACAACTATGCGCGCGAAGACGATTTTAGATTTCTAGCGGCCAATGAATACAATGAATTGATATGACGTCAATATCATTCCTTTTTTTTTTTTGGAAGTAGCGGCGCAAGCAAGTAATGCTTTATTTATTTTATTACGCCTATTTCATCAAAATAAAACCAGTCATTGTCCAAAAGAAAAAAAATTATACCTATTCTTTAAAATTAATACCTTTGGACCAAATTTATCACTTTTTAAGGCCATTAAATTTTGCTTTTTTGATTTATCACTTTTTAATACTTTTTAAAACCCCGCGGACACCCTGGCATCACTCATGCTCAATCCATTTTCCCGGCATAAGATGTGGTGAAAACCTACAATAGTAGTGTTGCATACACAGTTGGGATTTTTGATGTAATGTTTTTTAATGAATGCAGCCTTGAAAGGTGGCTGTGAAAGTTTTCAGCTCCCACCGCAAAGATGAATTTTTCACAAACCCCTGAAGCATGGAGGAGTGAGATCCACAGTAACCGCTTTAATTTCTACTCTACTTTAAATATTATGAATATGCTAAACTCCCAGGACCTTTGTTTTGTCCTGATCTGCTCTGTCTCCTCTCTGCCCTTGTTTCATGTCCATCTCTCTCGCTCAGCCGTCAGTTACCAGGCAAGAGGCCAAGAAAATGATCTCTTGAAGAATACTATGCAGACATTTCAGTTTGATCATTTAAAAAAACACAAGCATTGATTTGTGATTTATGACCTTTGACAGTCAAAATATAATCAGATATAATCAGTTCAGCTTTACAATTCAAGTGAACATGGGATGAACGGACAGACAGTTGAGGTGAAAAATGTAATGAAAGTAATGCAGCTGTGAGAAGTGTCTAGATGTTTTGATGCTTTTGTTCCTCATTAGACTTCATCTGCTCCCGATGTACTTCCTCACCATCTTTGTACTCAGGTGTATTGTGTGAATTGTCAAATTCTGCTACAGGCTCTCAACAAAACCAAACCACTTTCCACAAAGAGCGAGCCAGACCAATGGAAACCTGAACACAGCCTGAGCTGATCCAATAAACTGATAAGTCCGTCAATAACAGAGTAACAGAGCAGTGATGTTCTGACAATGAATGGAAGGTCACAAAAGCTAATGGCAAAGGTAGGCTAATGTTAATATGGCTCAATGGATCAAAATCTATTCGTGGTGGACGTAATTTGTGGCGGGCCGCCACGAATAAATGAATGTATGGGAAACACTGCACAACCGTTTTCAACCCATGACGCACTGCTGTTTTGGTTTGCTTCCCGTATTTGGTCCTATTAAAAGTCCGATTACGTTCTCACCTGAAGCGAACCGGACCATGGTTCACTTCGAACCAGACCGAGTCCCGACATTTTTGGGGGACCATGGTCCGCTTGTTTGGTCCGTCAGTATATATATCCTGACAGTAAAACAGGGACCTGAGGAGTTCAGAGATCTGCTGCTCTCTCACGTCTGAGAGCTGGTTGGAGGTGGATTCTCCTCAGCTTTTTTTTTTTTTTCCCAGCATGTTCCAGAGTTTAGATTTAGTTGTTTTAGTTTGTTAATTCTCCATTCCTGGGTTGGAGATCACAGAAGTTCAGTCTTCTGTTGAATCTGTGTCAAGCAGTTTAGAGCGGAGCACTCCAGTTCAAGAGCCTATGGCTTTGCAGGCTCGTTGGTCTCCTTTCTTTTTGTTCTGTTCGGCTGCTCTCCTGTTTTTTTAGTTTTCTGTGCATGTTTTTCCTTTTTGAAATGAAATGAACTAATTCTTTGTTCTGGGCATGTCTGTCTGCTGTTCTTCTATGCTCCAGTCTCTGGTTGAGCCTGTTGTCTTCTTCTGGAGGTTGTTACACAAATAGACCTGTGAACAGCTCTTCAACAATAACCATAATAGATAGAAAGAATTACAAGTTTCTAAACATCCCACAATGTAGTGCAGCACATTTGATAGATGTGAAAATTACAGTCGTCCCCACGCTAGATCTGTCAGTGTTTCACAAACGCCTGAAATCTCAATTATTGCTCTGAAAAGAGTAAACTACTGAGTGTTTATTATGTAGAAAACAATGAATGAGAAAACAAGGCCGCAGCGGGAATCACTGCTGGAGTCGACAGTCAGTTTGCTGCATCGAATCTAAAGTGACGAAGCAACAGAGCTTTCAGTCCAGAGTGGTAGTGTGTGGCAGTTGTGTGTGTGGAGTATCATCTCTACCCAAAATAAATAATAAAGTATTCTTCACCTGTTGATTCGGATTTTAACAGACTCAGTGTTTCAGCCGTGAGTGACGGTCTGAGGCCTCACAGGTTTAGGAATGATCTCGTCAGTGCAAATAAATAGACGGTGTTGTGCATCAGTGTTGAGTTGTGAAGAGCTGTGTGCAGCAGTAATGAGTGTGTGCAGAGCTGCAGGCAGCTGGGATTAAACACACACCGAGGGTTTGGATCAAATCATTTGTGTGAGATTTTCAGGTACCTGATGTACAAGTAGCAAAAGTCTCAGTGTGTGTGTGTGTGTGTGTTAGATGCTCTTTATTCCCTTTGTGTACAACAAGGTGAGACTGAGTCACATGCTACTGTATGGACAGGAGAATAAGTGTGAATGCAGCGGCGTTCACACCTTCTAACCCACATCTGGTGACAATAGGCCCTGACAGCAAAGTGACGATAACAGAAGGTGTCGCTGTCTCTATTAAAAATACAAGTTGCATGTAGGTCACATGCTTCAGCGTGAGGATTACCGTGTCCTACATCAACACACAGACACACGCAAAAATCTCTGTTTTCTTTTGATGCTCTCGCTGGATAAAAAAAATACATCACATCTGTGTCACATGTGAGGGATAAAAATGAAATCTGGGACACTTTGAAGTTGTCTGGTGTTTCGAAGAAGAAATAAAAACAGAGATTGATAAGAGAGCGACTACAAAGGACAAACAGGCCCGATGCTGAAGCTGCATGAGGACGCTGGAGCAGCTGATAGAGAAAGGCTGCAATTATCAATGAGTACGTGAAAGCAAAGCGTGTGTGTGTGTGTGTGTGTGTGTGTGTGTGTGTGTGTGTGTGTTGATGAGTCTGTTGCGTAGCCAGACTCTAATTTGTTCACCTCTTTGTCACCACCTCGATTATCCAGAACGGCACACGCCAGCCGGTTGAAGGGAGGAATGCCTCGATTCACACCAGTAGAACCGGGGGGCCAATTATGGCAGCTGGTTACCATGCCGACGGGAGGCGGTCCCTGTCTATAAAAAGCCAGTAGTGTGTTACTTTACATAATTCCAGTCACTTTGGATTTTCCACCCTGCTCCTCGGGGCTAAAGGGGGCGACACCACTGGAGCAGGTCTAAGGAGGCGTCCAATCACAGAGCAGCGCCACCAGGCTGATGATGTCATCACCAAATCGGTGGTTTTTTATCTGGATGCTACTGGGTGGTGTTGGGGCGGCGTAGTCCTGCAGCAAGAAGGCTCTGGGTTCTTAGAGCAGTTTGACCTTTGACCTCTTTGACTCTGTAGAGTTTGTACCTGTGTTGTTCCCTCAGTCAGCTGGGATTGGCTAGAGCCCGTCCTCAACGACCCCTATAGAGTGGTCAAGTCCCACCCTTCTGTTTCCAGTACATGGGTCCTCAAAAGCGAAAAATTATCAATGAGATTCAATGGGTAGATTATTTTCTGGTCCCGTTTGAATAGTGCCATGGATTTCACATATGTTGTTTGTGATATTTAAAGATATTTTTTCTGCAATTTAGTGCGAAGAATTTTGCTAATGTTAGGTTTTGCGTGAGCCCGCTTTGTGAACTACAGCTCTTCGCTGCTCTTTACGCGAATGATATACGTCACCACCCGCACGTGAACTCTGGTGATCTCTCTGCACCAGGACAAGAGCGTAGAAAAAGGGGAAATCATTCTAAGTCTGAGCATATGGAGAGTTGAATCGATGGAGAAGGAAGGGAGGGAAAGGGTGATGACGTGACGTCTTCCTCATTGTGTTTTCTCAACAGCATTTAACTGAACAATGGCACAATAAACAGTCAAACTCTTGACATGAAAAAATATCATTTTTAGCCTGTAAACAACATTTATGTAATCCAAGGCATAACTACTGGGGGATCAGAAAATCATTATTTTCTGTTCATTTAACACCGTTCATTTTTTACGCTCTGAAAGGTCCCATGGGGGTCCAGAGGAAAAGGTAGAACACTGGAGCTGCTGGGTGGATGGATCACCATGTCCGAGGTGGAACCCATATGTGCACTGTGATCTGGACCTTCACCATCTCTTTTAGTAGTGTTGTGGTCAAGACCAAGTTTTTCAGATGGTTACCCAAGCATACAGTATAGAACAATTTTAATAGTGGTACAGTTACCTAATTGAGTGAGTGAGTCACTGCAGCTGTGGTCTTGAGATAAAATCCCTTGTCCAGTTTGACTGAGACAAGACAGAGTAAAAATGTAGTTAATTCCAAGACATGACCAAGACCTTGAAAATGTGGACTCGAGCGGTCTTGAGTCACCCTCTTCTGTAATGGTTTAATGGCACAAAACTTTATTTTGCCAATTCTCAATGAGCTCAGTGTTGAGGACAGGAGCACAGGAGAACTGAGCTGGTGCTGCCTGCTGCTACTCTGAACTGGCAGCTTGCTGATCTGAATATACAACAGGTATACACTGAGATAATATTTAACACAACCCCCCATCATAACCCAAACTTTCACTTCATCTACATTTAGCCTATGAGCATTATAACATTGGCAAATTTGCAGTGAGCACAAAGTAAACCTCTGGTTGAATCATGGCATCATCACATTTCTGGTTCAGGTTTTTAAGTAAATGAAATATATCAGGACATTCAGACATTTATTCAACTATTCAGTTCAACTTGATTAAAGTCGTCATTTCTAGCAAAGTGTAGAAGTGCTGTCTGTAAGTAATTGACCTTAGAATTAAAAATACAAAATATTTGCATGTCTTGAAATTGTATGTATAATTTTTGAACTAATCAATATGTCATGATTGGTGTCAGGTTTGTTAGAGGATGAAGTCTTGATTTGCTCTAAAACCCCTCTAGAGAAACATTACCATTTTCCTAAAGTTATTATGGATAGCGAGGGTAAACATTACAGAACAAGCAGCCCCACATCCCCGCTTCAAACTTTCCCTGCTCGCCTCAGGACGTGTGTTTTCATGGTAATTTATGCATTATGAATATATTGATATGAAACACAGTTGTGCATGTGGAATGCTGAAAATGTGCAGAGAGCGACACACAATCATGAGGAACGTTTATGCTTATTTTGCTTTGAGAGCATTTTAGTCTCATGGGCCAAAAACATGATGGTACTTCATGCTAAACTAGAAAAGCAGACAGATTTAATTCAGCTTTATCCCTGCATCAGTCTCCAGCATGGTTTAGCTGCACTGGGAGGTGACTGGTCTTGTGTTTAAAGCAACCTCCATTATAGAAATATGCAAATGCAATCACAGTTAACAGACTGGTTACGAGCACAACAGTAATTATGCAGTGGTTCTGCTGGCATGATTCCACTAACAGTGCACTTTAACACAACATCTGACCAAACACAATACCGTGCTGTGGAGCAAGTGTAGCCGATGTTATCTGGCCCTCTGCGTTGTGTTTTCGGGACGGACTGCCCCAGGTGGGGTTCGAACCCTGGTCCCCAGCGGGCGACGATGCAAACCGCTGTGCCAAGAGGTCAATGACCGCTTAGCAGTTGGGTTTGCACGTCCTTTATGGGTGAGTGAGTGCACCCGGACCTTCCGTTACACAAGTAGATAGATAGATAGAGAAATAGATAGAGAATACTTTATTCATCCCTAGCAGGGAAATTCAAGTATGACCTGTATTGGGGAATGCCCAGAACCCTGTAATGTGGTTTTATGGCAAAGGATCTTCAATTTATTTTTGTGTCACTTTTAAGAATTTAAAGGGAAAATGCACCAGTTTTAGTCAGACGATCACTATATTGCACCGGTATTATGTAAAATTAAGTCAACTCAAGCTCACTACGATGTAGCCCTGATAATCAGACATAGTTATTATTACCATCTGAGTAGTAGTCCTCCTATTGAGTAAAATATTATTAGGTAAATTGATAACTTCTGATGACTGTAGGTCCGTCTGTACAATCAGTGGAGTGTCCCATTAAAGCAGTAATGTGGCATTTATTGAGCAAATTAAATAACATTAATAAAGTCTCAAACTGATTTGGCAACTTCAGAAAAATAGTAAGATAATCCTTTATTTGTCCAATGATGGAGAAATTTACAGGGTTGCAGCAGCAGACAACAGTGAAAGAAATATAAAGCACAGAAGATAAGTATAGCAAAAATGAAAGAAAGCAATGTTCGTATGAAAATATAGAGAAATAAAAAAGAAAATATATATACACATTACAGCAGTAGCGTATGACAATGTAAACGACAAAAGGTTAAATCTGTACAGATAAACTGTTGTAATTCTCTCTATATACAGTATGTAAATATATGTATTTGTGTTTTATATATACAATATATATGTGTGTGTGTGTGTGCTGTATATATATAGAGAGTGAAAATGTACAAAATTATTAATTTGTTAAATTAATGATTATTAATATTTTATCCTATATATGGACAGAATGGCATTTTGACTAAGGTGGTGATTGAAGACAGTGTTTGTTTGAAGTCAGTTTCCTGAGTGGAGTTGGACAAAAGCAATCAGCAGAGACCTGAGGACTAATACAGCACGTAATCCTCCTCCCAGACTGATGTGCCTGCTCCACCGGCTATTTTTAGCCAGTCGACCAGTGATTCATTTGGGGAAAAGAACAATATTTCTCTGACCTTACACTTCCTGTGCTTCTACTATTTCCAGATGAGTGTCCCTAACAAAGTTTGTTTAATTACTGCCAAACTGCAGCTCCACAGAAGCTGTGGGAATGTGTCCACATCACAGAGTTGGAGCATATTAATCTAACTGTGTGTCAGGCTGCTGGCAGTGATTTAATGAGCCAATTAATGTTAAACAGAGGATTTGCACAGATTAGGAGCAATTCATATGAAAAATGATTCCTTAATCGTGTGTAACATGTAGACGTACTGCACACACTCCTCTCCTTTACTGGCATTAACATGGAGCAGCAGCTTTGAATAAAAACCACTGGACTTGGAGATGATGCATTTACGCACCACGTCTCGCTAACACAGGCAAAATACAAACTCTTCGTTACCACCTGGTAGTAACAGACTGTCTCTGGAAGACCTCACCATTTCACCATTGAAGGTGCCAACACTGTTCCTCGTGAGGGAGTTCACAGTCTCCCTGGGTCCGTTGATCTTCTTTGGCCGCCCATTTCTCCACACATGGCATTCGTTGATGCAGAAATATACAATTAACATTAAGGGACATTCTTTGTGAAACTGCATCAGTTCCCTCTGAATCTTAGCTGCAAGATCTTTGGGAGATGTTAGTCCCAGATTGTTGCCACCTGCATGAACAACTAAAATGTCAGTTAACTCACCTTGAATGGAGGAAGGACACCACTCCAGCCTGTGCTTCCATTGCCCATCCATTCAACTTTGGCATTTGAACCAAAGTTCTCCCCAAAAACCTCCTTTGATGTTTTCCTCCCACAAAGAATTTAGCCGGGCTGGGTGATCAATATCTTTGTGTGTTTGATCTGTGATGTTGTCTTCTCTTCCACCTGGACTTGGATCACAGGGGAAGGATCTTCTTTAAAGGCGGGTTGTAGCTCTTTGTTGTCAGATTTTCCGTTGTGTGTCTGTAAGATCACAGGTGCTTTTACTCCTTCAGAGGTGCATAATCGCCCTGCGTCTTTCTGCTCTGAATCTGTAGTCATCGTTGTATGTTTCCTCGGTGGAGAGGGGTCTCCCCACGGATGTCCCCGTAGGACCTTTGCTCTGAAGATCATCTCCAGTCTTTCCTGGACTTACTCTCCGGGAAGGCAAGATCACAGGGATCATGATCTCCCTGTGTCTTGTTCCTCAGACTCTGTGGACATCCTGAGGCTTTTTGGAGGAGGAGGGGGTGTCACACCTCGGTCAACAAGAATCAAGTGACCAGTTCTCCATGCTTAGGTCACATGATCTCTGAACCAAATGCAACTCATGCAAACTCTTAGTTTCTGTCTCAGGGTTTTTAGGGCACCCTCCATCCATCATCCATCCATCCATCCATCCATCCATCCATCCATCCATTCATTTGCTGATGAAAGTCATAGAACCCCAATAACACTTTTTTCCACTTTCAAATGAAAGGATTATTGTCCTTAAAGGGATAGTTCAACATTTTGGCAAATTGGCCCATTGCCATAATCGCTATAGTCATAGCAGTAGGTTCGTTACCTTTAATTGTAGGTGTAAGCTATTTTTAGTATAGCGGAGCGCAGCAGCAGGCTGCTCAGAGCTACGCTATGGAGGCTAAGGGAATTTCTTGGTTTCCCTCATTAAACTCATCAAATACAAAATCCCAAAACTCCACAGCGCTTTTGTAGACAAGTTGTGAGCTGCACAACCACCACGCTATGGGATAATGACGGAACGATACGAAACTGAGCCGTTTTCGAGGTAAATTCATACAAAACCGCTGATGCGCGTTGCGTTCAGGGACAGTTTTTCAGCAAGCAGTCTCCGTATTTACCCTGTATTTACCTCGAAAACGGCTCCGTTTCGTATCGTTCCGTCATTATCTCATAGCGTGGTGAATGTGCAGGTCACAACTTGTCTACAAAAGCGCTGTGGAGTTTTGGGATGTTGAATTTGATGAGTTTAATGAGGGAAACCAAGAAATTCCCTTAGCCTCCATAGCGTAGCTCTGAGCAGCCAGCTGCTGCGCTCCGCCGTACTGAAAATAGCTTACACCTACAATTAAAGGTAATGAACCTACTGCTATGACTATAGCAATTATGGCAATGGGCCAATTTGCCAAAATGTTGAACTATCCCTTTAAAAGGTCAAAAGGTCAATGTAAATATACAAATCAAATGCTGCTGATTCAGGATTGAATCCTCTGCAAGCTCGGCTTGTAAATAAAGCCAAGGTGAGGATCCCATGCCTATATTGAATCATGACACACACACTGACTGGCTGAATGTGGCAAGGTGAAGAGGTCCCGGGCGGGGATTGAACCCACACCTCCCGGGTAAGAGTCATGCGCGCTTGCCAGTTACCCAAAGGGACATCCCCTTTGGCCAAGTAGCCAGGGCACATGATCAGTTGGAGGCATAGTGACAGGACCACCACTGTCACATGTACACTCAATTACTGTGATGGAACCTGTGTGTTCGATGTGAAACACTGTCAAAATGTTGTGTCCTCACAAACTACAGACCAATCTCCAACTTTGGATATTATGGACTCCATTATCTTTTTCCTCTCCGGCTTTGTTCTCTAAGAATAAACAGTCAGGACATAGCACATCAGTCTTAGCCTGATGCTTGACAGGCATGCTAAATTAATGACGGGATACTGTTGATTTATTAGTTGTAGCCTATTAGGTAAAAGGTTTTGAGCCTATTATTATTCATCAGTCAAACGTAATTTATCCCTGGTACTTTTTATGGGGATACATTGAAAGTAACTATTTTACACTATGTTCAATGTTTCAACCTTCTAGATCACCTTAAGACTTCCTGGTTTTAGACACGTAAGCAAAAAAAAAAACTTAGCTAACTGCTAACTCATCACCAAACAACAGACACAGAAAGTTGGCAACTAGCTGGTGAATACGAATATATTCATGTCATTCCCAATGTTATAGGCTACATATAGATACATCTAACCTGTTAGTCAGACTAACATGGGATTTTGTGTCACTTGATTATTATAAGATCATGTTTATGTTACTCAATGTAGATTCAAAAGGAAGGTTTTGTCCTGTAATCTGAAGCAGTTAGCAGTGAGTGACATCTATTCACCAACCACATTTTCTGTTATGATGAAAGTTGCGAGTGCAAAGCTCTGATTGGCTGACCGGTGAGAAACTGTGAGTGAAACCAGTACAAACCAGACCTACTGTATGTGAATCACATAATTCAGATGTCTGTGTACAGCTAAAACAAATCAATAATCATTTTTGTTTTCTTTCTGTTTCCCTATGTTTGATGTGTGCTTTAATTTTGGCACATTATAAACGTTAGATGTTAAAAGAACTGAGGTAACACCAACTAAAGCCATTGTTTTATAGGCCAGAGTCAACTCCAGACATATTGGAAACCAAGAACTTTTCTTTCCATGCCATCTCACAGCATGCATTACCACCGACCTATATTCTCACTGATGTGGGAGACAAATGTGAGATAAATGTGTGTGCAGTGCCCAGAACAGGGCCAGAGTGGGACCAAAGCAATCCTGGTGTTCTGTGAGTCTGGGCGATTACACATTGGTCGACATAATAGAAGCCCATTATCTGAGGGCCAGGGAGGAATGACAGGGGTGGCAAAGTCAGCCGGCAGATTAATGAGATCACCAACCAGTTTGAAACTGTCCAAGCCAAAAACATTAGGCAGAGAAACCTGTGAGAGATGTAAATAGACAGAGGGGGGGCTAGGAAAAACATGTTGATAGGGACTCCTAAAGCTCCCATAGCATATAAAGTGAGATTTCCATGTTTTATAAAGCAGAGCTAAGAGAGTCTCAGAGCCTCCTTTCTTCTGATTGGTTCACTGACCTAACCCTAACCCTCACTGGAGCTCTAGAGAGAAGCTGAGAGAGATGGTTAGCTACAATGAGATGGCTTTTTGTTCTGAAAACCACACTAGCCTATCTTCTTATAGATTAATGGTGTGTTGTAGTTGTACTTGGAAGTTGAAAATTCAAAGTAGCGAGTCAGAATTTTAATCTGGAACACGCTGAAGTCAGATCTCCAATGTGGAGATATGGACAAATCCCACAAGCCCCAACATAAGACATAAGATTTCAAGATGGCTGCTACTCTCATTAACAGAAGTAACGCTGCAATTTTAGTGTTTATTTTATTTCTCCCACTTGTAGTTTCAGATTAAGTAAGCTACAGTAGGAGCCTCCTGTTCAATTCTTATCCTTAGACATGTATTGTATGCTGTTGGTATGTGGAAAAAGGCTAAAACAGGCTACCATGTTGTTATCAAAGTGGTAACAATGGCTACCATTGGCTAACAGCTCATTACATATTTTTGCTTAAAGTTTGAATGGCTTTTTAAAAACGTTGTAACATTTGCATTTGAATTTAAATCTAACATTTAAGTACAGTATGAAAAAGTTGTATTTTCATTTTTGCTATATTAACTGTCCATTTTTCCAATATCTGTATTTGTTTTTCAACTGGAAAGCCCTCAACTCGGAAGCAATGTCATTCCAAGCTTCAACGTCCGACTTAAATGGAATACACCATAAGACATGATATAAAACATAGGAAAGGTGTAATATATTGACCTAAGAATTATAATATAGAGGCACTACAGTGGGCACAGAACTGTTTTTTCATTTTACTCAGATTCATCTTACCATTTCTTTTTACTTTAATTTTTTTATTTTAATTAGCAAAGGTGAAACTGTGGTCAAAATATATTTAATTAAAATCAAACTTCAAAAATGATACACTCATGTCACCAGACCTAGTGGTTCCCAAACTGTGGACTAGGGACCACGGGTGGGCTGTAATGGGATCAAAAAAATCAAAACTTTAGTAAAAGATTTATATAAAAGTAAATTAACAAAATTAATGTTGAAAAAAAATTATATTTAAAAAATCTTTGCAACTGGTATGGTTAGGCCCCTGTATTGTTTTGGGGTCGGATGTGGGCTGTCAACATTTTCATGTCATGTTGCTACACAGGACAAGTTGTGACTGTGGCTGCTTGTGCAGAGCTTCACCTCAACCACTGAAATCATTTCTGCCTGAGAGGAACATTTGTATCAATCTGTCATTTCCTTTGGATTTTTCTGTCATACGACTCCCCCGGGATTGTGTCCTTCATGCAGAAAAAAAAGGGAAAAAGTAGAAAGAGCGATGGAGTCTGTATTGGTGTGCTCATCCATCACTGATTTATATAGGCACACTATTTGTATGCAAATGATCCCTCATTCAGCTCTGAACAGGGCAGTTAATGGTGTTTTCAGGGCAATCTGTCACTCAGCGCACTTGACAAGGCTTTCTCATTCAGCGGCATGTCCTGCACTGTCACGTCCACGTGTCTCTTTCACAGAGAGGTGCGTTGTCGCTCTGATCACGGTGAGTGGTCTTCAGGTAACTGTGAGCAGCTCAATTACACAATCATACTCATTCACACGCACTCTCCACAAGCTCACATCATAAGAGCATTGGAAAAAAAACAGACTGCATGATGCAACCAACCGTCTGCAGAGTGTAGCAGCAGGTGTGACTGCAGCTCTGAGGTGTTAGAATATTTTTCTACTTGTGTAATTAAGGTGGGACAAAATATTACAACCAGCCTCCAGTAGGTTTTAATTAACACCGCTGCAAACAACTTTAAGAAGTAGTTGAACTGAATGTGTCAATGCCAAATTATTAATTTGTAAGCTGTGCACATGTGGTGCTCATTTCCGAGTTCCTGGTTGAATACAAATAGCAGATTTCAGGTGAACATTCAGAGCTAATCCTGTGAGACTGGATGCCAGGTTGTAGCTGAGGGCGGAGACAGCTTTGTTGATCCAATCCAATCCAATTTTATTTATATAGCACGATTTAAACAAACACAAGGTTTCCAAAGTGCTGCACAGCAAGATAAAAATACAATAAGTAACACAACAATGAGTAAAACCAATGAGATAAAAAGAGATAAAAGATAAAACACAGTAAAATCAAATAAATAGAATCATAAAAATAAAATAAAGGAAGTCAACTTCCTACTGGGTGTTGAAAGCCAAGGAGAAGAGGTGGGATTTAAAAACAGACAGAGAGGAGGCCTGTCTGATGTGCTGAGGCAGATTGTTCCAAAGTTTTGGAGCTGCCACAGCGAAGGCACGATCCCCTCTGAGCTTCCACTTCTCTGAGGACCAGCTGATCAGCTGACCTGAGAGACCGGGAAGGAGTGTAAAAGTGTAGAAGCTCAGAGAGGTACGGCGGGGCAAGACCATTGAGGGATTTAAAAGCAAATAAAAGAATTTTAAAATGAACTCTAAAATGTATGGGATGAGCCAGTGGAGTGAGGCTAAAATGGGGGTAATGTGCTCGTGTTTTCCTGTGCCAGTTAAAAGACGAGCTGCAGCGTTCTGTACCATCTGGAGCCGAGAGATGGCCGACGCACTGACCCCCACATATAGTGCATTGCAGTAGTCCAGCCGTAGTTATGAAGGCGTGGACTAAAGCTGCCTCAGGTGAAAGAAACTTGATTTAACGACAGACCTGATCTGGCTCTCAAGTTTAAAATCGGGGTCCATCTTCACCCCCAGGTTAGTAACGGTGGGTTTCAAAGTTACAGTCCTGCTGTCTTGTTAAAAGACAGATTTTGAAAGCAACATGGGTAACACACTTTAATGTGTTCACATTATTAAAACAGAATCAGAACCTGGGTTATGATAATAAAAAATGAAGACTTGGAAACCAACCTTTATGCAACCTTTAAGTGATTGTACTGAAAAATAGCCATGATAATAAAAAACTGCCCACTCACATTGGGTTTTTAGAGTTTTCTGCTTCTATGAAATTCTAATGAAGGTCGTCCCACGTCACAGCAGTTCTCACCCACTTGTGTGTCTGAATATCTGGAACAAGCTTTTGATTGGAGTTATGTCACACAGGCTTCAAGCTTGGGAAAGAGGAGGTCAGAAATAGTTCTGCTGCCATGGCTGGCTGTTTAACCACAACTTTAAAAAAGAAAGAATTAGGAACATCAGTGAAAGCAGAAGGCTTCAAAAAAACGCTGGTTATTTTTCATCAAGGTCTGTATGAAAGGAAACCAGAGGCAGTGGAGCTCACAGTGTTTTTGTACAGATTAATTTCAAAGTCCCAGGTTGAAGCCAGAACTGACACGGTGGTTCGTTCTCAGACAAAGACTCTCTTAGTCATGTCTATGTGAAGAAGAAACACCACAAACTAGAACTGTCGAAAAGACACTTAAAACACTATTTGTCATCTCATGGAGGGTGAGTATGGAGCAGCGGCATGGTTTCGGTGGTTGGTGACATGGATACTTAATCTTAGAGCTGCACCAAACAACATTTTCTCATATTTACAACAGGATAAATAACCGTTTAATGTGGAAAGTTTCACTCGTAGTGACAAACCCACAGAGGATTTATCTCTGAATCAATTTTGTGGCGATGTATGAAAAAAGCAAGAGACGAGCTATACTACTGGAGATCTGTCATTATATCAGCACTGTTATGGTCATATATGGGAAGTTATCAGTTTTACGTTATTATTTCCTGCCTTCGCTTATTTCTGGACACTATGATCAATTTCACGCTTGGTTTGAAATGATGGCTCTTTATTTGAAGTGACTGTGAGGATTTCTTGTCAGCCTATGATCAATTTCATGCTTCATTTGACCAGGCTTGTCACATCACGGGGCCGCGTCTTCACCACGATGCAAAGTAGGAAAGACTTTAAGAACAGATTGATTGTTTTGTTTGTTCAAGGAGCACAAACACATACAGAGACACAAGTCACACTGGGGGTGTCGCTGCAGGGATGGTGGGGACGGGTTGAAGGCCTGACCCACAATTGTCAATGAGAAAGTTTTTTTTTCGTTTTTTTTATGGATAATTAGTCAAATCAGTCAAAACCATGGCAGAGGATTGTTACAGAGTTTTAATTATGTCTGTCTTTTGATTCTCTGCAGCCAATCACTGGTTGCTGAGGTTCAGCCGTGAGCTGCTCAGAGCTACGCTACGGAGGCTAATGGGATTTCTTGGTCTTCCTCATCAAACTCATCAAATACACAATCCAACAACTCCAAAACACTTTGGTGGACAAGTTGTGACCTGCACATTCACCACACTATGAGATAATAACGGAGCAATACGAGATGGAGTTGTTTTCGAGGCAAATGCAGAGACTGCTTGCCAAAAAACTGCCCCCAACAGGAACGCGTAATCGCGTATCAGCAGTTTTGCATGAATTTCCCTCTAAAACAACTCTGTCTCATAACGTTGTGTTATTATCTCATATCGTGGTGAATGTGCAGCTCACAACTTGTCCACCAGAGCGTTTTGGAGTTGTTGAAGTGTGTATTTGATGAGTTTGATGAGGGAAACCAAGAAATCCCATGAGCCTCGCGTAGCGTAGCTCTGAGCAGCTCACGGCTCTGCTCCGCCGTTCTAAAAATAGCTTGCACCGATAATTAAAGGTAACAAACCTACTGCTATGACCCTTCGCCAAATAACTTCATATAGGTTGGATTTGGGTTTCAGATTCAGTCTTGTGCAGAACTACAGGATTTTTTATTGTTTTTTGTTGAAGGCATGAATGTGATGAAGTGAAAAGAAGAAAGGAAAGAGAAAAGAAGGCAGTTACAGAAGAAAAAAAGGTCAACATATCCAATACTTGAGGCAGGATTAAAGAAGAAAATAAATAAATAATGATAGTTGCAGAAAAAGTTACAGGGTCAATCAATCCTGCATCCATGAGTCCAGCTCGGAGGGTGGGGGGACTCCCACTGGAGGAGAATCCACCTCGTAGCCGACAGAGTGACACATTTTGTTATTTGAAGTTTTGTACCAGCTAAGTTGTTATTGTTAACCCTTGTTACCCCAAAGATATCAATTCAAGGATCTGGCCTGATTGTCTGAATACAGAATATTCTTCATCACTGCATCAGCACTGTCCCTTTTGGTCTTCATTACAGTTTACCAACAAACTAATATTGAGCTTATATCGCAGCGGAAGGAAAACTCAGCGTGAGCCATGTGCAAAATGTTCCTCAGTTACAGGAACATGGGACAGCCTTTTGCACTTTAAGTGACATCATCCCCTGAGGCCACACACTTTATGAACATGATCCATCAGCTCCTCTCTGCTCCCGACTGTGTCAACTTTATTTTGGTAAAAGCGATGAGTCACCGAATGATCTCAATAGCCCTCGCTCTGACGCTGTTATCTAACTCACCTTTACTGCTGTTCTTCCGGCCACTCGCAGGCAGTGGCTCAGCAAACATGTGACTGTGGGAAGAAAAGACACATTGAAAATTGCAACCTCTCTCTGCCCAGTCACTGACCCCCCCTCTAATTGTGGTGCCGTTCTCTCGCCTCTGTCAAGCGGCTCCAAAATGAGCCGTGGGGCTCTCTGGGTCAGCAGGGTGCACCGATGGAACTTAGATCCTGTTTTTTTAATTCTGCTGGTGTGTGATCTTTGGAGGAAGAAGACCGCCATCCTCCGATTTCCTGATTTGTGACCAGGGCCGGCCGCTGGCATAAACACTGTATGCGGTTGTTTAGGGCCACAGCCGTTAGGTGGGGGGCCACATGATCAGAAAGGTACCGGGGTTCATCAAGTCATTTAAACATCCTGCACGTGCAGCTATGAGCTTTAGCTATATGTAATGTGAAGTCAATATTCAGCTTCTTTTATCTCACATTTGAGACATTTGGTGAAAATAGAACGGCAGAATGACAACATTTGTGCTCAAAAAGCAATCTGACAAAATGTCATTTTAGACTTGTTTTCTACACTTATCTATTACTGTATTCAGATCCTATTTCAAGCACCAAAACAGTTCATTCTTATGACTGAAGGAGTGTTTTCACAAGGGATTTGACATTTTTCAAAAAGACATAAAACACTTGAGTATTGTTAAATCTGCAAGTATCTTAAAAAGATAAATTTAAGAAAATATGTAAAAGTTGAGAAAATGGCCTCAAACCTCAGAGGGCGTAAACACGTCTGTATTCAGTTTTAACCAGTGATTTAGTGTTTGCTCTTAGAGTGCAGGGCCACAAACAAAAACCTTGTTTAGGGGGCCACCAAAATCCTAGGGCCGGCCCTGTTTGTGACGTAGCGGGCGCTGAAGCTGTTCATCCATGACAGCTCAATGATCGCAGACGAACCTCAAAGAGCAGATGCTGGAAGAATGATAGTGTCTGTCAAGGTAATGATTTTCTTTTTTGCACAAAAACACAACATGGATATTTAGTTTGTTGGACTGACATGTGATGACACCATCTCTGGATGCTGCTGACACCATGAAACACTCCCCCCGGCCCCTCCCCTGTCCGAGGATACAAGTCTTTCAACCCTGGCCCTTTTTGATCCGATGGAAATAAGAAACAGCGTGTTGTATCCAGGCAACAAGTTTGTTGCCAGGTGACAGATAACAGAGGTCCTCAGACCAGAGACTGCATGTAACAACTCCACATGAATAAGACAAGGCAGAACATCAGTCACATTTCTTTGATAATCCTGCTTTGATGGCCTTTACCATTAAAGCAAACAATGCACATCTGTTCTCCGTCACATGAACAGTAAACCACCTTCTTGTCTTTGGTGGTAACGTCACTACATGTGCAGTAAACCTGGTGGTGGGCCTAGGCTACGTGAGCAGATGAGGTGACAGTAAAACTCTCCTGCACCCTTTCAGCAGCCTCAATCAGCTTAATTGCCGTACAGCATCAGGATGTACACAGTGACGCCTTATCAGAAAGGACAAATCCGCCAGCAAATATGAAAACAGCCATAAGTGGTGGGATTATCAAACGTATTTGTGCCAGAACGCCGGGCCTTTCATGTGGCAGCCATGAGCTCAGATAATGATCATTTCCGAGGCGCTTCAGCTGACAAATCCAGTGCCACCATTAAAGGCTTTTCACTCTCCCCCGGAGCTGTGGGGCGACTGGGTACTGTTTTTTTATTTTGATGCAGACGCAGCTGCTTTAGTCGAGGGGGGGGGGGCATCTGTTGAGAAACAAAACTGTGTGTGGTCGACGTTTCCTGTTGCACATTGAACATTAAAGATGCGCTAACCGATTTTTCATACTGTCAAAGGTTCAGATAACTAGCTACGTAATGTGAAAGGTGATACGGCAAATTCACATAGTCCCTAGTCATAGTGTTGGGTTCATTAACTTTATATCGGTGCATGTTGTTTTGAGATCAGCGGGGCAGAGACGTGAGCTGCTCAGCAAACACAGTGGAGGTGAACGGTACAGGTCCCCTGTCCCTCATCAAACTCATCAAATACACAATAAAACAACTCTAAAACGCTCTTGTGGACTAGTTGTGACCTGCACATTCACCACGCTATGAAATAATCATGTAACACTACGAGACAGAGTTGTTTTCGAGGCAAATGCAGCCGGAACTACATTTCAGACACGGCTGCTGGGCGGAGTGATTTTAAAAGCGCAAGTAGTTCCGAGCGTGGTATTTGCTTCATGTGTCGTAATGTTACATAATTATACATGGTTATTTCATAGCGTGGTGAATGTACAGGTCAAGACTTCTCTATGAGAGCGTTTTGGAGTTGTTGGATTGTGTATTTGATGAGTTTTGAGGGACAGGGGACCTGTACCATTCACTTCCATTGTGTTCACTGAGCAGCTCACGTCTCTGCCCCGCTGATCTCAAAGCAACATGCACTGACGATTAAAGGTAATGAACCTACTCCTATGACTATAGGGATTATGGCAATAGGCGAATTTACCTAAATATTGAACTATCCCTTTAACCCCACTGCGCTTTTTTATACTCTTGTGGCTCATTCTTGTAGTTTTACAGAAAACAAACTGCTTCCTTCAGCCCTGTGTTCACAAGCATTAGACAGCTGATGCTTTATATTTCTTAGCAATACTTTCACAGGTCTGTAAATTCCTTATAATTCTAATAATTTAAATCTTTTAATGTTAGACACATGTAGTTAGAAGCTAATCATAGGTAATGATGACACAGTGTTAAAATGCTGCACTTCCTGTTATTTGATTCCAAGTAATGACTAAGCAGCCTGATCACTGTAGAGTTTTTGTCAGTGGGCAGCAACAAGTTAGGAGAAAAATGGCTGTTTACAACTACACAATGAAATGCATTATATAGATTCTAATGTCAAATGGATGATCTATAAAAATACAGTAAACGGAGCAGTAATTTGGGTGAAATTCTGCAGAAATTACTGCAGAAAAGTCGAATAAGATACTGTATTCGACTAACTATTTGCCCTCATGTTCCTGTTAATTACTGTAAAATGACACTGTTCATGCCAGGAAACTTTCAAGCAACATTGAGGAAATGACAGAAATAAGCCATAAAATAAACCTCATGAGTAATTTGTATTGTATTAAAGTATCTTATGGGCCATATCTGTGTTTCCATTGTGATAATTTAGTGTTGTAATGAACACGAATTGTTTCAGTGATGTTCATACAGCTGCTGCTGCCATAATTAGACCTTTGCTGCCATCCATCTATTGTATCTGGGAAATGCAATGATTAAATCTTTATTAAAAAAAGATGTGGACTCTGTGGGCTGGCTGTAGTGAGGGTTGATCACAGCTCATTAGTGTGACTGTTACAGTGTGTGTACCATTACCAGCTGCTGTGTTTGTTCAGAATAGACAAGTTTGACTGTGTGTGGAAACATTAGAGTCCACCCATCAGGAAATATCATGACCTTCCTTTATAATCCACAGTCAGCAGTTGTCATAAGGAGCACATGTTTAGTCTGATCATTTTGTAGAGTTGACAGGACATGTCCGCTGTCACTAATGATACATATAATAATGCCTTATACCAAGACCTTCTTTAGTCTTTTTAAGTACATTTTTGTTTTTCTATCTATAGTTTAATTATCTTTCTTTACTACACTTTATTTCCTTTTTTGCATTGTGTACAGTAACACATGATGTTTTACTTTATGTCATCCAACCACTGTTTGTTGTGTTCTTTCTTTTTCTTCTACAGAATCTAAACTTCTTGTTCTTGTAGCAAATACTGTGTCTGCCCTCTAGTGGACAAATGTCTCTACTACAATACCTTTTGTCCCACTTTACATTTCTTATGAAAACACATGTTTTGTTATTTAGCCACAGTGTGTAGATTATGGATCTCAGACTGACATAGTGCTAAAAACAATCTTAACCATTATTATTATTATTATTATTATGAGGAGGAGGAGGAACAAGTATACAAACCACCTGCTGTGTTTTTTGGAGTCATTTTACCCATGTCACCTTTATTTATATTCCCGATACAGTTAAACAAATAGATCTCACAACTCAAGAGCTCAGAATTAAAATATAAGAATATATTGGGGAAAATCAACAACACATAAGCTGCAACAATTTAGGTAGGTTTCTTCTTATTCTAAATTTGATTTGCATCACTAATCAAACCAACATGTAATCGTCACTCAGTGTATTTGTGCTGAACTCTATTAACACATGCTGTACCAAACAAAATCTGGATTTTCAACTCCACTTTTATTGCTAAGGTAGAAAAGGACACTCAGGTGTGGTTCTGTGTTTATACAGTGTTTTCAGTGTTTCACTTTAACATCAGTCCAAGTCATCCTTTGTTTTTTTTTGTTTAACTTGTTAGAGTTCAAACAGCAGGACGGCCCTCAGAAGACCTCCAGGTCTGCAGAGTTGTAGACCACAACCCTCAGAAGACCTCCAGGTCTGCAGAGTTGTAGACCACGGCCGTGTCCTCAGTCCCCACAGCAGCTTCCTCTTTGCCCTCCTCTTCCTCCTCCTCCTCCTCCTCCTCTGCAGCCTCCTCCAGCGACTCCAGGGCCTCGTTGGTGTCGCTGGCGAAGGTCTCCCTGGAGACGTCGTCGTGCTCCTGCAGGTTCAGCGTGCCGATGGCCTGCTTCATCTTCTTGGCCACCATGTGCCTTCTCCTCTTCTGAGCCGCCTTCTTGTTCTTGCAGTCCCTCTGGGCCTCGTCCAGGAACACCTGTCTGGTCTGGGCCTTGGTGATGCTGGGCGTGTTCTTCAGCAGGTACAGGTACACCCCGCCGGGCGTCCGCCGCCTGCTGCCGTCCACGGTGTGCACCCCACCGTTCTCCTCCAGCGTGGCCGTCTCCATCAGCAGCTCTATGGCTTTTTTCGTCCCGACCACTTTGACGACTCGCTCTATCAGTTCTTTCTTGGGCTCCTGCAGCCTGTACGCGATCTCATCTATCACCTTGTCCTCCGGGTCGTCCTCTGTGATCTCGTACCGGCCCTTCACGTCCATCTCGGCTCTGGGGCCTATCCTGTCTTTAGCCGGCCTCTTCCTTTTGGCGTCCCCTCCTGCGTCGCCCTCTGACCCCCGGCCCTTCATGTACTCCTCCAGCTGGGTGTCCAGCATGTTCACCTCCCCGTCGTCCTTCCCCAGCCGCTCCAGCTCCCTCTCCTTCTCCATGATCTTCCGGGCCAGGACAAAGTTATAAGTCTCTACGTTCCTGCTGGACATGCTCACTTCACCCTCCATGCCAAAGATGCCCAGCTCTGCGGTCATGGCCTCCTGGCACTGATCCTGGACCACAGAGCCCCAGATGTTGTTCACCTTGCGGCCGGCTGCCAGCGCGCTGGGGGCGGGCAGGCGGGTCGGGCCTGGCCGGGGGGGGCCGGCGGAGGGGGGCTGCGGGGGGGCGCTGGACACTTTCTGACGCTTGCGGCGCCAAACCGCCGCCTCCTCGTCCGACGAGTCCGGGTCGCTGTCGCTGGTCTCCACGGTGCGGTAGTCGCTGGGGGCTGGAGGGGCCGGGGCTCTGCTCTGGAAGGACCGGCTGCTGAAGGCTGGGGGGGCCGGGGCTGCAGGGGCTGCAGGGGCCGGGGCTCGGTCTGGTGCAGCTGCTCCCATCTCAGTATCAGACCCGGAGAGCTCCCCATCCTCCAGGTCACCGTCCATTACATCTCCCACATCCGCCATTTCTGGTCTGCAACGACACAGCGACGACTGTTTATTTAGTAGTAGTTTGTTTCAATGCATGAGCTGAAGTCAACACCATGGGTGTGTTATATTATCCATTATGAGCGATAACAGCTAACGTTAACTACCGGTAACTATGCACCGTGCAGCACGAGCAGCTAGCGAAGCCACACAACTTCACATGAAACCTGGCAAAGACCCAGAAACCTCAGAGTTAAAGGAGAAATACCGTCAAACGATGAGACGGCGGCTGTCCCTCGGCTCCGTGGGGACTTGTCTGTGAGTCTTGTTCGGCTCCTGCACTCACGGAGCTGCTGTAAATGAGGTTTACAATCAACAGAGAAACTCTTAAGACCCTCAGAAGAAAATTCGCGCTATGCTAAAGCCCCACTTCCGCTTTACAACTCACGCCCTTTCAAAATAAAACGCGCCCGCGGAAGAAGAAGATAGCACGGACTGGTTTATATCTTCGTAAAACAAAATTATAATACTACTGTAGTTTAATAAATGTATGTTTTCAAAAAGCATTTTAGCCTTTACGGGGTGTAATTCTAATAAAATATTCCCCCCCCCTGAAACCTTTATTTAATAAAGCCATATTTATTTATTTATTTCACATTTTTGTTAAGACGCTGATTAAATCTTTTAAAACAATAATATTAAATTGATAAAATACACATTAAAAAAGAATAAACACATTAACTACGCAGGAACAAAAAACAAAACAAAAGATGCTACTTCAAGTGCTGTAAAAATAAAATAAAATAAAAATAAACATTTACGGAAAGATCTCCACGGTCTTTGGAGAACACCCTGTCTTTTTTAAAATTATCTTTATTCATGTTCAGTCTAATAAAAGCATTTCGGATGTTGTGCAACATTACATAGAGGAAACAGGAAACCCCGCGCATGCGCAGTGCAGCAGATAAACAACATGGCGGCGTCCGTACAGCGCCTCACGTCTGTTGGGAGATATCTTCTTCAAAGACATTTACTGAAGACAAATTCCACAAATGGGGTAAGTGCGCTGTGTTAACAGTCATGTTCATGATACAACACCACCTCCACAGTTCACTGACAGCCGTCGGTGCCCCGCGGTGTGGGGGAAAACCTGTCGGCATCATGGCCCGACAGGTGTTGGCTAAAGTCAGCTAACAAGTACGTCATGCTCGGCTTTTACCGAGATTAAAACTCTTAAAATAATGTTTTAACTTTAGACAGTGACATGCTGTAACACTATCGACGACACGGTTAAATGAATGAATGAATTAACCACCGGCGTCTGCCTGGCAACAGGTGACGGCAGTGTCCTAGAAGTGAAAAGTCATCATGACTCTACGTTTCCTGAAGAATTTGCCATAACATTTGATGCTGCACCTGCTGGTCTGTTGATGTTATGGGGAGGAGGAGATGGACCACAGGCAATTGTTCACTTTGAGACAAATTGAATGTTAGGTGGTAAACATTTAACAGACAAAAAATGCATCAATAGACATATAACAAGCCAAGAAATTACAACTCCATCAGCTAAACCATTTTGGAATTAAAATGTAAACAAAGTGAAACTCAGTGTGGACATCAAGCAGTAGATACTGTGTCCAAAAAAAGGAAGTTTCATGATTATACATTTCATTTACCCTGTTAATCAGGCCATCTCCAAATGTAAAGATGTTTATGTTGAACTGTACATTCTATAATATATAATAGCCTAATAATATAAGCAGGAGGTGGAAAAAATGTGTCACCTTTGAATGCTGTTAAGTTAACTTCTTCTGGATAGAAGTTGGACATTTGTTTGAAACTTTAACTTTAGTTTTTTTTTGTTTCTTTGGATGTGTGTACAAAATAAAGAAATAAATCCTGACTGTCAGTGACTGTGCTCCAGCTCTCTGCAGCACCACGCAGACTGCGGGCCACACAGGCTGCTCACCAGGTGGCTCTGAATGTGCCTGAGACCAAGGTGACCACCTTAGAGAACGGCCTGCGCGTGGCCTCTGAAGACTCTGGCCTCAGCACCTGCACAGTAAGTTATTAAATCAGATGTTACCTCACACAGATGTGAACACACATGAGAAGACACAGGCTGTTTATCTAAACTACGGTACAAACATAATGTTACAGTAAAATGTTGTGATCCTGGGTGGTGACTGTGCACATATGAATATCAATTGTTTTTAATTAATATCTTAATGTATCAGTCATTCTTAGGCTGGACACCCCATGGTAATAGGCTATTTTATTTTTTACCTATAGTCCTATTGTAATGAAACCTAACATAGTGAAAGTTTATATGAATAGAACATTTTTTTGTAATAAATGTTTCCATGGTAGCCAATTATGCAAGGGTTGAGAATCGTTCTGTGGGGATCAAACCCTCAGTTTCTTATTCCTCATGCTGCTGAAGATACTTCTTTTTGACTCCGGCTGTATGTTTTAGGTTTTTGTTGTCATGTTGTAGAATGAATTTGGGACCAATCAGATCCCTCCCTGGGTATAACATTTGCACAGGGAAACATACTACTCTTAAATCCTAACTTATCCATAGCCTACACAATTTTACAGTGTAAATGGCACTGGCAGTATTATCATTAGTGCCTCTAAGAACTTGCAAGAAATAGCTGAGATTTAACATCAGTTGCATTTAGTACATTATTAAGAAGTAAAAGTTTTCAATGATGTACAGTATGTTGCATCACCTAAAATGTGTCCCTTTTTTATATAGTGGGACATTATGAAGGGACCCCATGTTAAATGTGGCCGTTCAACTCAGAGGATTATTTCAGTGGCTAAAATATTTACCTCCACAGATTAGTGAGGTTAGACTCACCTCAGATAAATGTCTGAGCTTATGGAACAGTGTCAGTGTGTGGATGAAATCTGTGAATGTTCCAGGTGGGGCTCTGGATCGACGCCGGCAGCCGCTATGAGAATGAGAGAAACAACGGCACAGCACACTTCCTGGAACACATGGCGTTCAAGGTGAGAGGAACTGTTTCATATCACCTGCAACGGTTAAAGAGGTTTTATTGTAGTTCTTGGTAGATAATAAGATTATATATCCTGTCTGTAATGATACAAAACATGTTGCATGGTTTGTTCACCTGTCTGTGTGTGTGTGTGTGTGTGTCAGGGCACCAGGAAACGCTCCCAGCTGGATCTGGAGCTGGAGATTGAGAACATGGGGGCTCACCTGAACGCCTACACGTCCCGGGAGCAGACCGTGTATTACGCCAAAGCTTTCTCCAAGGATCTTCCACGAGGTAGAGAACAACAGAGCAGAGCAGCTGGACGTCAGGCCCAGATGAAGAGCTCACTGAGATGTGGAAACGACCGTGACGACAATTACATTAGACGATGATGAAGAGAATCCATCGATGTCAATTGTCGTCACAGAATTGCATATTAGATTTGATAATTAGAGGCCGAGCGCTTCCTTCTAGACGCATGGATGTCCAACAACTGTGTTGCCATTTATGTCTCATTTATTATAGATGAGGCAGAAAGACCAATTTCTAAGCAAATGCACTTGAGATGTACTTGTATGTGCGTTGCAGCCATAAAAAGTCATTCTGGGAGATGAAATCACATAATTATATCAAATATTTCCTGTGCCGTCTTCCCGAAGCTGTGGAGATTCTGGCCGACATCATCCAGAACAGCACGCTGGGCGAGGCGGAAATCGAGCGGGAGCGCGGCGTCATCCTCAGAGAGATGCAGGAAGTGGAGACCAATCTGCAGGAAGTGGTCTTCGACTACCTGCACGCCACAGCCTACCAGACCACCGCTCTGGGCCGGACCATCCTGGGCCCCACCGAGAACATCAAGTGAGACCAGACAGTGATTTTTAATGCACAGCAGCTTTGGTTTGTGGTGATGAAGTTTGGATTTTAGACTGGAAACTGAACATTTGTTGTTTGTGGTGCAGGACCATCAACAGAGGAGACCTGGTGGAGTACATCACCACTCACTACAAAGGTCCCAGAATAGTTCTGGCTGCTGCTGGAGGTGAGAGATGTTTATATCCTCATGTTAGATCAAGATAGGTCTGATATCAACCTGTGAAATGACAGGAATAGTTAAAGCTGGGGTAGGCAGGATTGGTTTGAAAACAAGCCTACAGCACCTGGTATCTTTGACCAAACAAATCTATTCTGGTCTGGGGGTTCCTGATTGGTCGTTGAGGGGCCGGCCCTACTCTGTCCTCTAGTAGAGCCGGCCCCTCAACCAATCAGGAACTGCCATACCAAATTATTTATTTATTTATTTTCAAAACAATATTTTATTAAGTTTTTACATATAAAAAACATACAAATAACAATGACCAAAGCAATAGCAAATAATGTGTAAGTGTACTAAACAACAAAACTATTAAAAGATGAGGAAAAAACATAAATCATAATAATACAAATAAAATAGTAGTATTCTTCCAACAAAAATTCCAAAAAAGGTTTCCATACTTTAACAAATTGTTTTCTCTTCCCTCTAACAATATATGTAAGTATTTCCAACACAAGATATGTTGCAATCTCCTTCAACCATAACTTTACAGAGGGCAATTGTATATTTCTCCAGAAAAGAGCTTAGATTTGATTCAAAGATACTGGGAGCGGTCGGCTTTTCAGGATGCTGCATAGAGAGACGTAGAGAAACACTGGGATCGCCCCAAACACACCTTACTGATGGCTGAACGGGAAAACACATATATATAATATTTAGTTTTTAAAACAAATCCTGCCCACCCCAGCTTTAAGCAAGGTAAAAGGCTTGTGGTCAGTGTTTCGGGTTGAGGTTGTTTCTTCATGATCTCACAGCAAACCACAGTCATAAATTCAAACCAAAATGAAACAGCTGTTCTGTCTGTCTCACTGGGTCATGTGATCTATATCCAACCAGGAGTTGCACAGAATGAGCTCATCGACTTGGCCAAGTATCACTTTGGAAAACTTCCAGGCAGAGGGGAAGCTCCAGAACTTCCTGCCTGCTCCTTCACAGGAAGTGAGGTGAGGTCGAGTCCTCAGGCTCATGTCCACACATTGTTACAGCGTTCTCGTTCTCTGTTGTAATAGTGTTGTAATTAACTACACAATAAATGTGTCTTGCCGCTGCATCAGATCCGTGTGCGTGATGATAAGATGCCCCTGGCTCACATCGCCATCGCCGTGGAGGCGGTGGGGTGGTCTCACCCCGACACCATCCCCCTCATGGTGGCAAACACGCTCATCGGAAACTGGGACCGCTCGTTCGGTGGAGGCGTGGTGAGTGTTGGTGAAGCCGGGCCAACGTGACCCGGCTGGAACTGAACATCCAGTTTAGATGACTTCCTCCAAGCTGAACAACCCAAACACACTGCTGTGACAAGAGATACCACTTGTTTCCTTTTGTATTTTACTTTTAGATTTGACTTTTACCTATGTCTTAGAACGTGAGACTTTTGTTTTGACAGCAAACCTGACAATATTATACGGTATAATTATACGGTATAAAGAATACAAAAAACATATATCATTAAAAGCTGACACACATGGTCACTGACTGTTTATTAAACAATACATAGATTTTTCTTATCTTACTATAAAGGTTTGCTCTAGTCATAATAATGTTTTTAGGTTACATTAAATTATTATATGATTATTTTGAGATGATTATGAGAAAAAGTTAATCTTATATCAAATTTATATTCTCATAAAACTGAGGAAACATCTCAGACTGATTCAGATTCTGTGTTATGGTGTGGAAATTCAGTTTTCTATCTTTAAAAAAGCAAACAGAGTATTTCTCAGTGTATATCTTTTTTAGCAGACATGAGCAGCAGTGTGTGTATGTGATGATGTAGTCCTGCTACAGAGTCCTCACGTCCCTCTTGTCCCCCGTGGGTCCAGAACCTGTCCAGTAAACTGGCTCAGATGGCCTGTCAGGGAAACCTGTGCCACAGCTTCCAGTCCTTCAACACCTGCTACACCGACACGGGGCTGTGGGGGCTCTACATGGTGTGTGAGCCCGGCACCGTCAACGACATGATGCACTTCACTCAGATGGAGTGGTAAGCACACACACACACACATCCACTGTAGAGAGAGGAAAGTTTGAAAGTGTGTGTTGTCTCAGGTCTAAATGTAAAAACAAAGAGCTCAGAGTTTGTCCCTGTTCCCCGTCAGGATGTCGCTGTGCACCAGTGTGACGGAGAGCGAGGTGGCTCGGGCCAAGAACCTGCTCAAGACCAACATGCTGCTGCATCTGGACGGTGAGACAGAGCCACATCAGACCGGATCAGTGACAGGTGAAGCACAGCAGCACTGGGTTTCTCATGTCGATGGGTTCTCTCTCTCTGCAGGGTCCACTCCCATCTGCGAGGACATCGGCAGACAGATGTTGTGCTACAGCCGCAGGATCCCACTGCCCGAGCTGGAGGCCAGGATCGATGTGAGTGGACACACTTGTTTTAATTTAAAAAAAAACCTTCTCCCACTTGAAAGACACCGACTTACAGCATCACTGAGTTGGAATACTGATGAATTGATATGGAGGGTGATTGTTTGTAAAAACATTTAGTCCAGTGGTTCCCAGCCTCTTTTGACTCGTGACCCCATTTTGACATCACAAATTTCTGGCGTCAGCTCAGAATATTCTTATATGCTGCATTTTATTTGAACTCTATTTATATTTGAGAAAGTGAAAGTATAGAATACAGTTGTTTTGTGTGTAGTTGTTTTAATCATAACTGTAAAAAGAAAAATAATTAGTTAAAATTAATATTTTTTATCAATTACTAGACATTTCAGGCAACCCCACGTGAAAAACACGTGAATTTCTCCTTCATGAGACTCCTGAACATTAAGTCCAGACTTGATGGGGGCCCTGTTAAATTACTCTTCAGTCCCAAATCATCCTGACCTTTTCATGACCCAGCCAACATCCTGTAAATGCATCCTGTGCTGTTGATGGGGTCCTACATGTTTTGTGTTGCTCCTCTTCATGACGTTGTGGGAAACAGCTGTATTGTCTTACATTTGATGATCGTTGTTCCTAAACAGGCCATTGACGCAAAGACCATCAAGGACGTGTGCACCAAATACATCTACAACAAGGCTCCTGCCATCGCAGCAGTTGGTATGTTTTTTTAAATTATATATTATGAGTGCAATAAGTGCAACTGTATGATGATACCTTTTTTTGTAGTTTAAATTTTACTTAACCTGAAAAATCTGGTCTTTTCACATCCCAGGACAAGATGTTTTAACTGTCTTCAACTGTGGCTCCTGTGTTTTATGACATGGGTCTAAATTTGTTGTTTGTGTTGCAGAGCATTTTAAAATCTCAGCAGAGATATACTGAACTGTGTAGTATATTTTGACTTGAATCATGACCATGACTTTAGAGCAGCAGCCATTTTTACAGAACACATGGGTTAATTAGTGTCTAGAAAACACCACACTGTTAGCATATGGCCACACTATAGGATACATTTCAGCTGATGATCCTCAGAGTTAATTCAAGGTGCTGGCAGAGCTGCAGAAATAAAAACCCATGTTCCATGTTGTCTTGTTACATTAAATACAACTCATCTGTGTCTCAGGTCCGATCGAGCAGCTGCCCGACTACAACCAGATCCGCAGTGGGATGTTCTGGATGAGAACCTGAGCACCTGAGCACCTGTTACCTTTCACCTGTACAGAATATCAACAGAAACACAGTATTTAAGTCTTGTCTGTAGTATTTTTTTCCTCCTTTAATTTTTTATTATAAAATAAAGACCAACACAATAATGTTAAAATAACACAGATACTATTGTCTTTTGTGGTTCTTGTCATTTTTTACTCTTGGCTGCCACTTGTTCCTGAGCAGCTTTCTTGGCTTTAACCATCTCCACCAGTTCCTGTCGGAGACACAGAGAACAAGATTAGAGCAGCAGTCAACAGCCTTATTGATACAGTGGCAGAGATGAAATGTTAGTCATGTCGTTGCCTTTTACCCCCAAATTTGATTTTAAGTATTGAGTAATGCTACAACCTCATGAAACAATGATATCTAGATACAAATCAAAAGCACAAAACTACCATACACCACCACCAGCTCGTCGTCTTACCTTGTACCTCTTCATACAGTCTTTCTTGCTCCGTCCAGGGACGGCAGCAGCGATCTTCTCCCAGCGCTCTGGTGTGCTGACTGGGTAAGTCTTCAGGGCCTGCTCCAGAAGTTTCTGTTCCTCAGTGGTCCAGGGTGCAGCGTTACCGTCAGCACCGGCTGGGGGAGGAAACAACACTGCTGTGTTACACTGCTCTTCTCAAAACAGTCCACAGACACCATGACTTCAGTGATCCTGATCACAATATTGATGAATATAATGGTGATAAGGACTCATCTTTCCTCTTGAGCTACAGACTCTGACACAAAACCTTCAACAGTAACATGTGACTAAACCCTGGTACAGACGACAGCTACAGACACTGAGCAGCAGCACAGACACTCACAGTCAAACCTCTCCGAGGGCACAGCGTTGTCTATGGAGGGCGGCACACAGGTGTGCTCCTTCTTGAACTTCTCAAAGGCTTTTTTGTTGATCTCATCTTTCTGCAGAGGATCTGAGGGGTGGACATCAACAGAATTATGAGATACATATACCACAGTTAGTTGTATTACAATATACTACTGAATTCCTTTATATACATACATTTTACCAATATTTTGTGGTGTTACTATTGACTGGCAGGAAGAAAGCAAATTCAATCCACTTGATGGGTCTTACTATTAGAACTATTAATAAACTGCATATTAAAAAGAAAATAAGATACATAGTTGTAGTTCAGAAAAGCGTGACCCTGATGTCTGAGCTCACCTAGTCGCTGGAGATTCTTGGCTTTGTTGATGACGTCTTTGGCGGTCCTCTTCATGCCGCTGGTGGAGTGCAAGTTCATGTAGTTGGCAATGACTTCCCATCTGTCAGAAAAATTAACAGAATTAGTTTTTTATTGTAAGAGATTGTGGATAAAATGCAAAGCAGAGATGCATGATTTTCCCAGAGAGAAAATCTCTTTCAACAAGACGATCTGTCTGAAATTGATTGCAGGAGTCACCAACTCAGTTTGGTCCTTTTTTCCCCCAGTCAGGCTCATTTAAGAGACAGATTACTTAAAACTGTAATTACTATAAATACATATGATACTTTTGACTGGTTTACTGAGGGGCTGTTGTTTTCTTTCTTATCAGTCCTTGTATGCCCGCTGTTCTAGAGGACTGCCAAGCATGACTCCTCAACATAAAAGTTTACAATTAACAAACATAAAGCACTGTTTTAGAAAAAAGTTTTTTACACTCCTTTATTTTGTAGGCAGAGTTGCTTTAGAGGAAGTGTTCCTGTGAGTAACTGTTGCTGCCATGACAGATCTATTTTCACACCAGGACCAGTGAACTGACGACAGACGGAGTCAGGCAGCTGTGGTCTGCTGTCACTCAGTCTCACCATGGAGCTGTGGTTGGGCTGTCACAGCCTTTTTATCATCATTTTATGCCACTATTATAGTATAAACATGGTTTAATAAGACACATACACCTTATGGAGAACAAGAGACATTTTTTGGCTTTGCAACTAAATCCACGACGCTGATGTCAATAGAGGGTATGCACATGACGTCACGGTACTCGGAAGTCGCTGTGGAACGTCCACTGAGCGGCAAAAAGACGAGTGGCAGAGCCGCCAAAGTTTAAAAACGAGCAAGTAACGAAGCGATTTTCTCCGAGCCCACACAAGTCTGACATGTCTAGCTTTGCCAGCATGTAAAGCAGCATGACCTAACAGAGCTGCTAAAAATCTAGAGGATACGTCTCACTCTGACCGAGTTACATTCAAGAACCTGTTCTCAATGACGGAAAGTAAATTCACTGGAGCGGTAGTTGTGTTCGATCGATCAGCTGTGTTTACAGTTTCAGGTGTCGTAGTTATGATGTTTAGACAGATAAATTAGTCCTCTAACACATCCTACAGTTTGACTGGTCAGAGTTTTTCAGAATAAAAGCAGCTCGTGTTTTAGTGTCGGGAGTCAGTGTCAGGACGACAGTAACAGCTGTAATCTCGTCCCTCTGCACAGTAACAGCAGCCTGTCAGTCACTCTGCAGGTGCCGTGGTCACATTGTGTGTTACAGGAAGTGTCAGTGGAGCAGACGGTTTTGGGGAGCTGGTTGTCGATTCTTTTTGACATCAATTTGTTTTGATATAAGATATTTTATCCAGTTTATGAGTCCCCCGCTATCCGCCAGCACGTTGAGGGACGCTTGTTTTGCCACTCAGTCCGATCGAACGGGGTGTTGTCGAGGGCAACGTGACGTAAACGCATCATACCCTCTATAGATGCTCATCGAAATGTTGTTGAATATTAAGACATGAAGCTTCTCAAGATAACAGATTGTGGGTCCACGTGATGTAATTAAAAGAGGACCAGTAAAACCTCAAAAACAAGGAGGAAATATTATATTAAATATATATTATAATAAATATATTCCTGTTAGTTTCATCCAGCTGTTTTTTAGATGAATGGAAACTATTTTAACAATTAGCCTATGCAAAATAACTGCAATAAAGTGAATATGTAATAACTGTGACAGGCCTGATCTGTGGCTTCACAGTTCATCTGATTTCAACAAATGTCAAAGCAGAAGTTTTAAAGGATCAACACAATAAGGGGCTGTGTCCACCAGACGCGTTTTTAGCGCTCTGGGCGTCTACTTTACATTCAAACCCTATTGAGTTGGGCGCTCACAGCGCTCAGCGCCCTCGGCGGTAAAACGCCCTCGGCGCTTGCTTCTTTTTGTCGCGGCGCTCAGAGCGCTTCGAGTTGAAATCTGTTCAACTTTTAGAACAGCGCTACGCTCGTCAATGTCACTTTTCCCCGCACTGACCAATCAGAATCAAGAAGGGGCGGGACATACGTTACCGACAGCAACACAACCGGAGACGTGGCTCGGTTTATATCATGACCCACACTTGTATTGAAGGTAGGCCGACCTCAGGGTCCATGTCAAAAGCTGCTGCTAATGCTATTGTGTATTTCTGACACTCGTTGTAGTGTTTACATTAAACAAGGCCGGAACACGGAAGTGTCAGAGGACTCGTTTTGTAACCTAGCAACAGCGGCGTTCTGACGAGGGAGAGAGAGAGCGCTAAGCGCTGGGAAAGCAGCGCTGAGAGCGCTGTCAGAGCTGAAAGCGCGCCCGGTGGACACGGCCCCTA
>NC_140929.1:21970011-22022123 GCF_045865225.1 Trachurus japonicus
AAGCCAGGCTGTTTGGTGACTCCAGGGCAGATGTCTCGCCTTCCAGGCATTTCATTCTGACAGTAGAATGTATTTTATGAAGCATTCATTGTGTGTAATTGCTCTCATAATGGGCCACTTCCACTGTAGTGAAAATAAAACCAGTCACTGGCCAGAGTGGGTCTGCTTACCTCTCTCTCTCTCTTTGTGTTTGAGAGAAAACATCCTACGGGGTTGAGCGGGGGGCCGTGTGCACAAACCAAATGAAGGCATCCTAATCAAATGTGACCTTCCCCTTCTCCCTTCATCCATGTTAATAATGGCTTTCACTACTCTGCCTCAGGTGCTCTCTCTCACTCTCATCTGCTCCTTCCTGAGCCCCTCGCTCTCAAATAATACGCTCCAAATGATGAAATATGATCAAATTAATGCAACAGGGTAACGATCATTTAAATTCAGTGTCATTATTATCTCCCCACCCTCCCCTTCAGCAAAGCCTCCGGGAATACTGTGGTGAATAGTGATGTAGTCATCATAGGACCATAGTCTTGAGCTTGAGAGTGGCCTTGAAAACACTTTTTGAAGGTTTTGGTCTCCTTGTGGGATCCAGCACATAGTTTTTTGGTTTCCGATGAAAAGAACAGATCACAACTGCCTGTGGATTCTCTGATTTATTTGTTAACACCAACGCCCTGATTAGATGCAGCAATTCCCCATTCAAATGCAGCCAAGAATTTTTTTTCAATTTTATTTAATTGGCTGCCATTGTCAGCACTTCTGTGCACTCTGTGACAATCCGCCAAGAAAATAATAAGTAAATTAACTTTTCAGTAATCATCTTTTGCCCCTAATTCAGCCCCCAGTCTCAACCAATGGCGTCCCCTCAATAGGTAATATACCATAGATATAAGAAGACTAGATGAGTCACCTAAGGCTGCTGCCCAACGGCATCGCTGCACGGCCGCCATCTTGGCTCAGTCAACTTGCTCCCTCAGAGAATTAAGTCTATGGTGCATGTTCTAATAACCAGGACTTGCTCAGTTTTTGATTTTTAAACGCTTTGGTTTGTTATGAATGTCAGAAATGCAGTCATGATACTGCATACTTGAAATTACGAATTATCTTCATCATGTAGGCTACTTTCCTATGAAAGCAGCATTATAATAACATTATGCAAATAGTGAAAGTAATAGCTGAATATGGTCAAAATTCCACTGAGTTATGAGTAGGCCATATAGGACACACTCAGATGCACTCCCAACCTGAAGGGGGCAACCATGCACAACAGAGTCGGTGGAGCCAAATTCTCAGGAAGTGCTCCTTGGGACCATATTCACCTGCTGCACACCCACAGGGAGAGCATGGAATGACATGTTTGGAAAGAGCTCAGTTAGCTATCTGACCTCTTCCTGCAGAGACACTACAACCACAACTCCTGATCATCCAAAAGACACAACTGGTAGGACAGAACAAGTTTGAAATGTGTTTGAAGTCATACATAACTTGTTTGTAAGTAGCGTGCAATTTAGTATGAGTAGGTTGAGACTATATTATGTGACAATGTGCCATTGTTTGTTAATCTCAGACATAAGTCATACACATATCTGCTCTAGCCCCATCAGTGTGCGACACCACATACTAGAGTGTGGGACATTTTGAACGTTCTTCTTGTGGTTTCACATTAAAGGGATAGTTCACCCAAAATTCAAATTTCACTGATTATCTACTCACCCTCATGTTGACTAAGAGCTGGGAGAATTTTCAGAGTCCTCCGTGCCTTCTCTGAGTTACAGGGGGGTCCACGCAGCAGTATTTGTCCATATGATGGTTGTGAATGGGGCTCACTTTTCTTCGTCCTAAAAGACACACCAAAAAACATCCAAATACCTCCATAGTGCTCGTCTGTAATGTCCCTCTTGTATTGAAGCCCCAACATGAGAAATTGTTCCGCCGGTCAGTGCAAATCACGCGAGATTTGCACTGACACAGGAAGAGCAGTGAACTGAGACACTGGGAGCTTCCGCTACAAACTAGCTTAAAATATAGACTCATTTAATTTTTTTCGGAACAATTTCTCATGTCGGGGCTTCAATACAAGAGGGATATTACAGACGAGCAGTATGGAGGTAATTGGATGTTTTTTGGTGTGTCTTTTTGGACAAAGAAAAGTGAGCCCCATTCACAGCCATTATATAGACAAATACTGCTGCGCGGACCCCCCCGTAACTCAGAGAAGGCATGGAGGACTCTGAAAATTCTCCCAGCTCTTAGTCAACATGAGGGTGAGTAGATAATCAGTGAAATTTGAATTTTGGGTGAACTATCTCTTTAAAAGGACATTTTTGTTTGAGATTTGTGCTCGGACTTTAATGAGTCACATTTGCAACTGTGTCTTGTTTCATGCTGGGTCTTGGTGGTTTGATTGAAGGGTCACATGTTGCTGAGTTGTGTGTCCTTGTGGAGTATTAACCTCTCTCTAACTCAGTTAGAGATCAGTAGAAATGGCAGGTAGGCTAATCCGATACAACTCTAAGAAAGCGAATGGTGGTGAACAAAAGAAGAAGCTGCAGCTATATCTGAGAGCCATCGTCCAAATCGACTGTAATAAGATTTGGTTCCCTAAAACACAAAGAGTTTTATCAGCAAAACAACATCCAGGGGAAAACGTACAACGATGCAATGCAACACTTAGTGAGACAGCTAGGACCATATCAGCCTTTTACTGGCACTTATAAAGGAAACATAAAGAAAGAAATGCAGGCACAGTGAGAGCATAAACCTCACACAGAGTGGGAGTTGAACGCAGACCCCCCCTTGCTGTGGGGATACATTGCCAACAACTGCACCACCACAAACATACGTACATATCACTGTCAAATTATTTTACATCTATAAAAACCGTTCCAAATCTTGCTACGCCTCAAAAAATAATAACAAAATCTCCACTTATATCATGCAAAATAATCATATAGCCCAGTGGTTCTCAACTGGTGGGTCGGGACCCAAAAGTGGGTCGTGGACCCGTTCTGGATGGGTCGTGGACAGCTGGTCAAAAAAGTAAATAATATTTAATGCACATCTGATGTTGGACATGTCTTTTATTTTGAAAAATAACGTGAACACATGTAGTTGAAATGGTCCTCATTATTTGCTCTGAATGCAAAGATATCAGTTTCTTATTAATGTGGCCTGAATGCAGTGAATCTTGTTTTGTTTTGTAGGTCTTCATTTTGTGCAATTTGATATTTATTCACTTTTGTGAACATGCTCTGAATGCAGAGATGCATTAGAAGTCAAATGTATTGTTTTGTTGTTCTCCATTTTGTGCAGTTTGATATTTTTTAATTCACTTCCGTACATGCAGTTGTCATGGTCCTCCTCAGTTTCATTCATGTGCTCTGAAATGCACTTCGCTCAATAAAGAGGAAAATTAGTTTTTAAAGGCTTTAAAAAAAAAATCTTGGTTTGAATTCTATAAAAGTGGGTCGCGACCAGTGGCGTGGCCCAATTGTTGAAAAACGCGTGCTAAAGTGCCCCCTGGGAGCCAAGACGTGCGTCAAGTGCCCTCTTGGAAGCCAAAACACCTGCTAAAGTGCCCTCATGGGGGCCAAAATGTGTGCTAAAGTGCCCTCTAGGAGCCAAAACACCTGCTAAGTGCCCTCATGGGGGCCAAAACGTGTGCTAAAGTGCCCTCTAGGAGCCAAAACGTGTGCTAAAGTGCCCTCTAGGTAGCCTCGTAAACCAGCCTCTCGCGGAAATGCATTTCATTTCATTTCTCGGGAGAGTCTGGCCTCATCCCCCCTGCAAGCGTTTGGGGTGGGCGGGAGCTGGGCGGGAGTAGTAGCGTTGACAGACAACCCCATTCAGCCAATCAGCAAGTTGGTGTAGTGACGGGGCTTTGCACCAGTCGGTCCCTGATTGGCCAACGTGCTGTGTCAATCACAGTGGGCGACGCTGATTGGCTCGGCCTCCTGAGGGTTTCAGTCCAAACGCTTAGAATGGGGATGAGGCCAGACTCTCCCTCGGAATGAAATGAAATGCACTTCCGAGAGAGGCTGGTTTACGAGGCTACCCTCTAGGAGCCAAAACGTGTGCTAAAGGGCCCTCTAGCTGCCGAAACGCGTGCTTAAGTGCCCCCTTGGGAGCCAAAACACATGTTAAAACAGGCCGAATTGACGTTAAAAACCTGTGGTCGCCGGCCAAACGCACCATGTCACTGCAGTCTCACTCTTGTCATTTTCTTAAACTTGGCAGCGCTGAAAGTGCCCTCTAGGAGCCACATCTAGGAGCCAAAACATGTGCTAAAGTGCCCTCTTGGGAGCCAAAACACGTGTTAAAACAGGCCAAATCTACGTTTTTTTAGTCTTAAGGTATCAATATTAAAACAGGCCAAATCGACGTTAAAAAAGGCCCAGACTGAGACTAGTTGTGAACCCCTGATATAGCCTACTATTAATCCCCCAAGGAGGACAATGGATGTCAACAGTGTATGCATGGACTACATACAACAGTATACCCATTTTTATGTGTTGATGACTTCTATTAAACAAGGGAAAGGAGGCAGTTGAAACGGTGTGTGTGAGTGGATGTGGGGAGTGAGCAGCTCACCATCTGTCTTTGGAAGGTGTCTCTTCTCCTTCCACCTCAATATGCACCTCTGAGCCTCACAGACGAATTCTTTTCCACATGGATGTCGACACTTTATGATCAGATGTCTGTCTTGGACACTGGATGTCTGCAGGAGATTAACCAGTGAGAGAGATGGGCAGATGCAGAAAGGTGTATTGGAGAGAGAGATAAATGGAGTTGATCGATGAGAACTGACAGGGTTGACTAGTGCTGTTGTATTTCACTGTTGTTGTGATTTTGATACTTTATTATCTCTTTAGTTTCATTTTGAGCAGTTAGACCCACCCACTGCAAATGTTGCGAAATGTAATGAAACAAAAACACTGTTGAAATGCAATGCATTACCTGTGTACTTCCCTGTGTCATGCACACTCCAAGGACACATCCGGTGGCAGTTATACAATTCGCTTTGAGTCCCTCATGGCTTGAAAGTGATTGGTCGCCATGGTGACAGATCTCAGTTCTCCTCACCTCACGCTGTGTCTCACCAGTTTATCCAGGACATTATGTTTTTCGGCAGCAGCTATCCCCAACACTCCAGGTTCAGTCTGTGCTTAGTTTCACGGTTTAACTCTCATTAGTTTTCGGCCATAGAGGCGATAAGTTCTGGATTTCCGTGCCCCGTCTCTTAACTGCAGCAATTACCATATCCGCTGTAATCTAACTTTCAGGCAACTTCCACAGATACTTGGTATTTATTTATGACTTTTCACAGCATGCAGCGAGTGGGAGGCTGCGAGGGCATACATTTGTAATGGTGTGTGTCTAAGGCCTGCAGAGTGACAATATGTATCAGACTTTTAGATCATATCTCGGTGATTCACTGGCAGCAGCTGTCTCACTCTTCGGCTTCACTTCAGTGGTTCTCCCAGATCACACTGCTGGTCCACAATATGCCCGTTGAACATACATAAAAATAAAAAAAAAATGCCGTGAACTCCTTATTCAGACCGACCGCTGCAGCCTGCTGGAAGTAAATGGCCGAAAAAAAGCCTGTGAAACCCCCCGGCACGTACTAAATATTCAGAGGGTTAGATTTGCTCGCTCTGAAGCAGTTCTGAAAAGTACCTGCATGGCACCCTAGGGTGCTTCCAAGGACAGGTCAAAAAGAAGACGTACAGTTTTTTGCAACTTGTACTTTACTCACATTTTAACACTTTTTACTTGACTAAAATTCAAAATGTGTCTGTTTATCTATTATCTGTCAGGGATTGTTGCCAATCACTTTTGTGATGAATATTTTGACTAAAAAGATAAATAATGAACTTAAAGCTATAGTGCGTAACTTCTACCTGTCTGTAAATATCTGTTTCACCCAAGCCACTACAAGAGGAGATGATACAACGCTGATTAAGCCGTTTGGCTCCTCTTACACCTCGCGGTATTTTTCAGTATTTGTTCTTTTTGTATTTGGTGTCTTGGGCGACATTCCCGCGCTGGCGCACAGGAAATAATGGTGCGTTCCAGGCAACCCGTGACTCCTGTTTTTCCAACCTGTGAACTCATACCAGTTCGATCTGGTACGAGTTCACGGGTCGGAAGTTACGAGTTTGACGGCCGTTATAGTGACTTTCACGGGTAACAGGTCGGAAAAACACGAGTTACGGGTTGCCTGGAACGCTACAAAGTCGTGAGTCGTGACTTGAAATCGTAACTTTAAGAGGTTCAGAGGTGGATCCTACTAAAAAAAAAAGCCTTCCCGTTCGGCAGAAGGTCTGTTGGCGAAGAAAGAGAGTGACAAATGGAAGCGGTGGGGAGGGGAGGGGCGGGTTACACCGGGCCATACGCCATATTGAGGAGCCGGCCGTATCGGTGTAATAACGCAGAAATCCTCTAGTGGGCGATATAAGTTACACACTATAGCTTTAAAGACGAACTATGCAAGATTTTTTTTATACATTTACTTAATTAAACAACTTTGGAGTAATTGTGATGGTTAAATGACTTGTTCCAGGGAGAATGGAGGCTCTCTGCCTTACCCATCTCAGTAAACATTGCCCCATGGATTGCACTCACATTGGCTTCATTGAAAACAAATGCACATGGCCGGTTTTTATGACAGAGAAAATATGCACTATGTTGGGGGAGCTCCGTAGAGAAAAAAGCGACCAAAACAACAAAAAAGTGACTGGACTTTCATAGTTCCCCTTTAATGTTTAAGTGACTCCTCGTATTTTGGACCTTTGACAAAAAAAGACCTTTCTCCTCTAAACTTCTCACTTGTTTTCTTTTGAATAACTGTTCAAGGGCTGAGGAGGTACAAGTTGATAAAAAAAAATCCAAAGATTAATGAAAAGTCTTGCATATCAGAACTTTCTTTTGTCTTCTTTCTCTATTCTTCTTCGTCCCCTAACATTAATCATCTCTTGACACCTTAGATTCATCTTGTTTGGAGATGCCTGACCCCTCATTTTTCTAACCACAGCATTAAACTATTCTGCACCTAAAGTAGCTGCAACAGTAAAATATTATGTTGCATCCCCAGTACTCTTGTAATATAAAATACAGCATCAGCAATAAGGACTTTTGCAAGTTTTGTGTTTAATGTGCTCCACTAAATTGCACTTAATTAACTGGAGACTAATTTTACTACTTTTTAAGAATCGCTATAATACACATTTCTCTTTGCTTCTATCCAGTTTAGCCCGTTAATGTTCCATCCAAAATGCCCTGATGCCACCAAAACACTTCATGCACATCTTGGTATTAACTCATTGAACCGGAACGCTGACATCATTTACCTCCCAACAGAAACGCAGTGGTTCATTACACAATCACCCAGATGTGACGCTATCACCTGCTGATGTCATTGACTAACGTTTACCATTAGATTTCAATCACCCATCAAAGCTGTAATGGCCAAATGCTCCATTTCCAGTGTATGTGATGTGTAATTAACATATGGTTTCTCTATAGACATCTTTAGTGAACCTGTCTTGCTAAGGATTTCATGTTAGCCTGTATTTTTACTACACTGTATAAAGTGCAGTGTTAACAGTTGAGGCCTGTAGCCCTGTTCAGTTTTATTTAAGAGTGATGTTTACTCTCTCACTTGGAACAGAGGCATACTACTGCAAGGTAGCGCTTTGCTAACTTGGCAATACGAGTATAATGTAGGCTCACAACCACAAGACTCTCACAGAGATAAGAGGGAATAAACCGTGGCTCCTGGTATTTTGGAAGCCACGGGTTCAGCTAACAACTGTGTTTATCAGATACCTCTGACTGTTGGGCTTGGTCTTGGCTTGTTAATAAGAAGTAGCAGCATCCCTCAGAACGGGGAGACGGGAGACCTGTGGGATGGCACAAGGCTGCAAAGTCCAGAGGCAGAAAACCCCCCTACCCCTGTTACATACAATATCCCCATCCCTCACTATCTCAAACACGCACACATAGCAAACAAACATCTGATGTTTCCTCCTGTGATAATACTGCAGCACTAGTAGAGCTCCACATCCTGATCCTACATGCTCTTTGTTTTCTACCCTATATCTTTACAGTGGATCCAGCAGAACTTTATCAATTATTCTGGATATTTAGGTGGTAGTAACAGGGCACCTACTGTACACTATCTATCTATCTATCTATCTATCTATCTATCTATCTATCTATCTATCTATCTATCTATCTATCTATCTATCTATCTATCTATCTATCGCATTTTTCTAGAACTGAAAACTCCACTATTTCAGCCTCCAAGAAATGATCATAGTCAGGATATTATGAGTATTAAACTGATGTACGACGTGAAGTGTGAAACCAGTAGTGGTATCGGTGCCATATCATGAATTCACAAATCCTGTCTGATCCGGCTTTATTGTCTTTGGAAGCATGTTTTAAATTCTGCCAGCTAACAATTAAGAGACAGCTTTATGTCCGCATTAAGCAGGTGGATGGATGGGCCTGTAAGATGAACAGTCAAGGGGTTTCTTTTTTCCTGAGAGTAGACTAATGAAGGCATATCTCCAAGAGGGTGGGACTGAAGAACTTGATGTATCTCTGGCCAGTATTCCTTGAAGAATCCTACAGGGAACTCATCGGCAGAAGGACATTTCCCATTCAGCACAGCCTGGACCGCAGCCCAGACTTCCGATGCAATGTAAATACTGCATTTAAGCTGGAACCTTCCTCCGCCTCCTCCTACGTAATGGAATTTTATTTAGGTATAGAAGCAATGGACTCAATCTTCTCTGAGCCCCAGGGGAATTTACAGAAATCCCAAAATGCACTATAGTACTACTATAGTCAATGGATCACAGAAGACATCGTCACGGTTGTAGGACAGAAGAACCACTGTACCACTAAATTCATAAAACCTGTGTGTAGAGAAACAGAGAAGCTTCTAAATGTGATCTGTATGATCCTTGTTAAGTTTGTTTTTTCGCAGCTATACCGCACTTTGAGATTTGAATCTCTGTTTGTTCTAATCTATCGGCCTCTTGTTGGAGATTTTTCCTATTACTCTCTCTGACTTTCTTCTGTTGATAAGATAAGGTGTTTGTGTAAAGTGGCTTTGGTTATATCCCAGGTCACTGCAGGGGACACGGGGAGGTTTTTATTATCCGGTCCAAATTTTGATAGATTGTTTCGCACAAAGGCACAAAAACGGTCACCGTTCAAGATATGATGTATTGAATCTCAGAGTTGGAGGTCAAGGAATGCTGGATGAAGGATCAATATGCAAATGCATGGAGGCGTCGTCTGATAAGACGGCGGTCTGTACGACAGGCCAGAGCCCTGTGTAAAAAACTGTTTGGTGATAAAAAATAATTATGCCTGGGGGTAGGAATTATGAGGATGTGAATAGAATGTGTTGTCTCTCATTTTTGGATTTATCTGTTGCCGTATATCAGACCAGCACGGATTTGATATGTTTGTGCGAGAGGATTTATCCAAAGAGGCGTTCATTATGCCGTTTAAATCACCAGCCTTTACTTTAAAGTAATGATTAAACATTAAAACCATTTGCCCTATAAAATGGGCCGAGTCATGGTTTGGGGCATAAACATTAAGTGTAGTGTTGTGTTTAAGAGCTGGGCCTGTGATTACAATGAATATCCCCTCTGGATCTTTTTCTTTATGTTCTAAACTTACCCGTTTATTCTGTGAATAGGAGAAGTAGATTCAATCCACCCAAAAGTCCCCTGAGATTTCATCGTGCTGTATCAGATACTTTAGTTTCTTGAACCAGTGCTGGATAAGAGTTTTACTCTCTCGGATGTGTCATAATCTTTTTCTTTCTAATTATAATTCTGATCCTCTGAATATTCCAAGTAGTAAGTCCTTTGTATGGGATGCATGCTTTAGGGAGCATGTCATGTATACCCAGTGGTGGAGACCAAGGTTAGAGATGCAGCTGTGCTCCCCTATGCCCTCAGCTAATACCCAGGATAGTGGCCTTTGTTGGCTATGATAGCCTTACAACACAACCTACATGTGTCTACTAACTACAACCAAAATCAATTGTGTTGACTATTTTAATCCAAGGCAGAGGGAGCCTATCATTTAAAAACTCAGCCCCATAATACAAAAATGTGAGCATCCCTTGGTGACCTTCCTGACAAGCCGGGTATCGTTAAAGGGATAGTTCACCCAAAATTTATTTCAAGCTTGTTTGTAGCGGAAGCTCCTCTTCCCAGTTCGTCCAACTTTGACGAACCGGGAAGAGGAGCTTCGAGAAGCTTCCATTACAAAACAAGCTTGAAATATAGACTTATTTAATTTTTTCGGGACAATTTCGCATTTCGGGGCTTCAATACAAGACGGACATTACATACAAGCAGCATGGAGGTATTTGGATGTTTTTTGGTGTGTCTTTTTGTTACGAAGACAGTTGGTATCCATTTGCAACCGTTATATGGACATGCACTGCTACGCCGAGACCCGCTGTAACTCAGAGAAGCCACGGATAACTCTGAAACCTCTCCCAGCCCTTAGTCGACATGAGGGTGAGTAGATAATGAGTGAAATTTCAATTTTGGGTGAACTATCCCTTTAAGCCTCACCATGTCCCTCCTGCTCAGCGGAGGGAGAGTTGCCTGAGATAGAGCTGAAAGGCATCATCAGTAAGGTCTGGAAAAAAAATATTGGATTGCAGGATTGGTTAAGATAAGAGAATACAGTATGTACAATCAGAAATTTAAAGATAGCAACAAATAGCAGATCAATAATATTGCACAACTGGTGAGTGTGTCAGTTTTTGCTGTGTGCTGCTATATTTGTAATTCAGTCTGACAGCAGAAGGAGGAAAAGACCTGTGTTATCTTACATTCTCACAGTGCAGGTGCAACAGCCTGTCACTGAGGGGGCAGCTCAGAGCTGTCAGTGTCCTGCGTGGGGTGGGAGACGTTCTCAAACCATGGTAATAGCTTAGCCGTCATTCCCCGGTCGCCCACTATACCTCCACATGGGTTGATGGGGGGGAGGGGAGGGGGGGGTGCTCTTGATCAGTCTGTTCAGTCTTGATCTGTCAGCAGTGGGGTTGCTGCTTCCTCAGTAGACCAGTGTATTGAAAATGGCTGAGGCCATACTGTGTTCCCAGGAGGTGTCCCCCAGCACTCGAGGGGGACATGGTCTCCTTGGCAGATACAGCCTGCTCTGCCCTTTATTATGGAGTATGTTAGAATTGTTAGTCCTTGTACTTACTGTTGAGTCCACAACCTCAATCTCAATCACCTGGATGTTCACTGGTGTAAGAGGAGTGTTCGTACCAGTGGAGGTCCACCATCGGCTCTTCGGTTTTTCCATTAAAGGGATTGTTCACCCAAAATTGAAATTTCAATTAAATTTTATCCGTGGCTTCCCTGAGTTACAGGGGGTCTCGGCGTAGCAGTGCATGTCAATATAACGGTTGCAAATGGATACCAACTGTCTTCGTAACAAAAAGACACACCAAAAAACATCCAAATACCTCCATGCTGCTCATATGTACTGTCCGTCTTGTATTGAAGCCCCGAAATGTGAAATTGTCCCGAAAAAAATTAAATAAGTTTATATTTCAAGCTTGTTTTGTAGCGGAAGCTTCTCAAAGCTCCTCTTCCCGGTGGACGAACTGGGAAGAGGACAGACCCTGGTTCGTCCAAATTTGACGAACTGGGAAGAAGAGCTTCCGCTACAAACAAGCTTGAAATATAGACTTAATTTTTTTCGGGACAATTTCGCATTTCGGGGCTTCAATACATGACGGACATTACATACGAGCAGCATGGAGGTATTTGGATGTTTTTTGGTGTGTCTTTTTGTTACGAAGACAGTTGGTATCCATTTGCAACCGTTATATGGACATGCACTGCTACGCCGAGACCCCCTGTAACTCAGAGAAGCCACGGAGGACTCTGAAACTTCTCCCAGCCCTTAGTCGACATGAGGGTGAGTAGATAATGAGTGAAATTTCAATTTTGGGTGAACTATCCCTTTAATGATCTGGGAGAGAAGATCAGGAACAGGATTCACAGATGGTAAGCATCATCCCACGCAGATAATATTCAGCATCTATGGTGATTTGAACCTCTCTGTAATGATCAACTCATCTTTACTCAGTTTTGATGAGGAAGCCCTGAGATGATTGGAGATGTTCTTCTCATGTCCCTCAACCAACAACCTCAAGCTGGTACGGAGGAATTTTCCACTTTCTTTGCTCATCTGGGAGGTCTCTAGGTCACATGGTGGACAGCAGTGATGTCTGAGTCCACCTGAAGAAAGTAAAGGTGATCTCCACTTTAAGAACAAAGAACTTATGAATGATGACGGCTGCTCTTCATCTCGATGGAGGGTCAGGTCATTTCTAGGGACGGTGCTGTACCTAGATGCTCTTCCATCATCAGAGCATGAGACCACAGGGAGGAGAGGGAAGGCTAAGAGCTCCTGTAGTTGTTGGAGAGTCGGTACCTTGTAAGAACTGACAACTCAGGATTGGATTCCTGCCTGTGATCAAACATTTAAGGATATGAAAAGCGCACCTCTTAACAGTGGCTCACTTGGACATGGGCAGGCCTTTCATCACCTCCATCGATGAATCCCCTGATGCCCGGGGTCCTGTCCTGCCTGCTGGCAAGAACAGAGCAAGACCACTCAGGTAACAACCAGAGTAAAAGCACCATTTGTTCTTTAAAAAAAAAAAATCAAAAAGCTGTTCTCCAACATCCCACGACGTTTGTCAGGCTGTCAAAAAAAAAACAGTCTGAATTGCAACCCTGGTTCAGTCCATGTCAAACAACTTGCCCACTTACTTGAGATAAATGGGAAAATGAAGCCCTGTAGGAGAGTTTACCGAAACAGCTGAATGCCCTCTCATTGTGATTGGCAGGAGATTTATAACTAATCTGACTGCGCATTAGTGGGCCTTTCTCCCTCATCAGTGTACGGATATTAAAAAGATTAAACTGAAGAACTGGGAGGGAGAGGCCTGTCAAGTCTCGGGGCCAAACAAGTGCACCCAGCACTCGCCTAATTTTGTCGTGATTCCATGAATGTAAAAACTCTCATGTTTGGCCGTCCATGTGGCTTCTATCAGTCAATACACACTGAATAGGAAGAGACGTGCAGTGGCTGAGACCATGTCTGATCGATATCCATTCATTCTGCCCATCAAGAACTTACACCTTCTTTTTGCCATTATAGATTAATGGATGAAAGTTTTAATTTATAAGGATGAATTACATGAAACTTTAAAATGATCCTTTACTTCCCCATGGTCAGTGTCGAATTGCTATATAGTAAACAAAAGAAAAGGCATGTATTCATTTCAAAATGTATTTCATGATACCATCCATCCATCCATCCATCCATCCATCCATCCATCCATCCATCCATCGTCAATACGTTTTATCTCTGTTGGGTCAATAGCAGTAACCCTTTCTGTCTCGTCTATTTTCATACATCTGTCTCACATAACAGTTTGAACCTGGGTGACGATGCTGATGGTGACATGTCATTTTCTTCTGGTGTATGTTAAAGGTCTTCAGCCTTGGTTTTGTAAAGTATTTGTAGGTTATTTGTAGGTGGGACATGGTCTGCAGTCGGTGTGTACCAATAAGGGTCTTGAATATTCAGACTGATGAAAACATCCACATTAGAAAACATTAGAGCAAGATTACAATTAAATCCAGATTTATTTTTTGTAAACCAGGCTTGTTTAAATTAGTCCGGACTAGTCTTGTCCAGTTTCGACTTGCTCTCAGGATTGAGAATTGCTTTTCTCTGATGTCATCACATTCATGAGGAAAAGATTTTGGAGTGAAGTACCAAAGTTAATGTAGAGATTTTTTGCTGTGAGTTTTTATGACAGTGGAAATATGGACTCCGAAACTGGAGGGGGGATCTCTGTAGAGAGAGAAAAAAAAGTGACCGAAACAGCGAAAAAGCAACTGGACTTGCAGTTCCCTTTAAGTTCATAACAGTTAATGTCGCCTGGAGCTTCTTTCCTACTCTCAGATTTTATTTCATTTTCAAACTTGTGCTCTTTCAGCCCCTGTGGACGCTGACTCAGGAAGCATCACTTGACATGATTTTCCCGACACTCCTCTCCCTCTGGAAAGACAACAGGCTTAACTGTGCTAAGACGGTGACATTGAGAGGTCATCAGCAGCCGCTCCAGGTGGCGTCTGATTACTTTTTAGAGGCCTCTCGACGCAAGTAAGCACTTTGTGGATCCACCGGTTCTTTAGCTCGATGCATCTACTTTGTTATTATATTTCTCATAAGTATGCGGAGTGTTTACAGCACTAACATAACAAAGTGCCCCTTCCTCTGTAATTGGGATATTGTTGTTTATCTCAGAGTCACTCTGTGTGTTAACTCTGCTGCATGTTGATGGAGCTTTGCTAAAAAAAGAAAGAAAAAGAAAGTTATTCACTTGCTATGTATCATTCTAAAATACCTCACACACTCCATGCTTATCTCTAAACAGTATGAGGAGTTCAAGGAAATCAATAATGTGTCAATCAAAAGCGCTTGACTAAGATACAGTTGCAGCTGGAGACTGGATCAGAGGATGTTCTTGACTACATATTGAAGTTCATACTGTATATAGATGTAGTCAGATTGTAAGGTGAGAAGGTGAGCAGTCTACTCAAACTCAAACAGACATTGTGAGCTGTGCATTAAAGCGGATAGACTGCTTTCTCATCAGCTTTCGGTTTGCTGGCAGACGGGGCAATCCATAGGATTCGCTCCACCTCTGGGCAGATATAGCTACAGATTCTAAACAAATAAACGACAGCTTTATGAAATATTATGTAAATGTGTATTCCTCCGGGTCCACGGCTACAGACTCTGCAATTACAGACTTCTTTAAATCTATACAAATGCCAACTCTCAGCACTGATTCCAGGAATCTATTCCATACTGCTTTCACTGTAGAAGAAATGATTTCTGCTTTAAACTCCTTTCCTAATGGAAAAGCCCTTGCACTCAGCAGCTTCAGGACTGAAGTAAAAAAAAAAAAGTAGATGTAATAGCCATATTGCTGCTGTGGATGATCAGATGCTCCGTGAATAATGATGTATTACCTGAGTCCTTGCATGAGATGAATATTTGTCTTCTACTGAGGGAAAATGGAGAGGAATCTGATTTATCCTCCGATAAGTCTGCTGACAGTGACCGCAGGATAATTGCGAAGGTTTTAGATTATCGGCTCAAAAACATATTGGTTATATACGCCGTGATTGCACAGGATTTGTTCCTGATAAACTCATTTTCAAATGCTTGATGCCTGTTAAATGCTTTGAATTCAAAACATTGAACTTTGCCGGATGCTCAGCAGGGTTTTGACCAGGGTGAACTGAAGTTTTTGTTTCCTTTAGCCTTTGTTCTGCAACTTATCACCTGAGCACCTTCAGTGCCACCTTCAATGTTTGTATCCTTTCCCAGATTCTATTGATTCAATCCTGTTTCTGAGCTCTGCAGGTAGTTGTTTTGACCTCGTGGCTTGGTTTTGGCTCTTATGTATTTCCGCTATGACACCTTATATAGACAAATCTGTGTGTCTTTCCAAACCATTGTCCTGAACGGACCACGTGGTGGACTAATCAAGATGATCAGGAGACGTAGGAGTTACCTCAGCTAAGTTTCATTTCATTTTTGGAAAGCTCATTATACATGGCAAACAACAGAACAGAACCATCTCATTTAGGGTGACCATATTTTGACTTCCAAAAAAGAGGACAGTCAACCAACTTTAAGTTGTTGTTTCACATTGGTGTTGCAGTTTGTTTAAAACCAAAAAGAAATTATGATATGTTTACAGCAAATGCATTGGCTATCGGTTTATTTTGTTACTTTTAGTATGACATTTAGTACTAGGCCTATATCACTTAGAATATTACGTGTAAATCAACCCCAGGCTGCACTTTTGGCTGAATTTGATATAATTTCAGACTAAAAACCATAGGTGGCTAAAAACGTTCCAGGCTAGGATGATGATCCATAACGACAGATTAGAAAAATTTAAATTAGTTTGTAGTAGCTAGGTGTGTAAATGATCAATAATCAGTATTATTGGCAATAATAGAGGGCCCCTTAGGGCCCCATGGACGCTTGGGCCGGCCCTGATCACAGATAAACATGGCTGTTGGGTATTTAGAAAAAAGGAAGAGAAAAGGAAAACAGTGTATACGTGGCAGCCGCCGGCCGTTCTTCTCTAGAACACACAGATGTCCAGTCCGGCCCTGGTAAAGCTACACTTGCGCTTCGGCATTTTGTGAGCAGAGGCAACGCTGCTGTGACGCCTGCTCCCTCTGTATGAGCGTGAGCGCGTCGCAGAGCTGCAAATACAGGCAGCCTCTCGGGAATTACGTCAGAGACGCAACAAAATACCAGAGTATTCTGTGCAAAGCGCCAGTCAAGTATGTTTAATGGTCCCATGAAAAACAATAAAAAACGGACATTTTCATGAATTTATAAAACCCGCCCGGACGCCCCGGACAGGACATAAAAAGTGGACATGTCCGGGTAAAAGAGGACGTTTGGTCACCCTCCAATATACAGCATATAGGGAAACAAATAAACCAATATGGAAAATACAATACAGAAAACAAGCATGAAAAAACACACATCTTCAGTCATACAACAGGATCATATGTTCACATGGGAGACTAATAATCTAATTAGACCTTCTATTTCAATGTGATCACAGAACTGGTTCCCAGGAGACACTGCTCCATCCTGACGGCCATTTGTTCTACTGAGCAGTGAGCACTATTCATAAGATGCTGTTTCCACATCTGCACTGACCCATGCCTTCATATCTGGAGCAGTTGTTTCTTTCCGATGTTTTAACCTTCGTCTTGTTAGCTTTTTACTGCCATCTATGGTGTTTTGGGTCAGTTTTGACCCGTATTTTAAATCAGCTGTAAAATACACCAAATACTTTTTTTTTCATCCAATTTGTTTTTCTTCTCTTGGTTACATTGTCAGGCTTCCTTATCAATGAAAATATTGGTTTTAATATTTTTTGGTGTGGGCCCCTGGGCCTTTTTTGTCAGTATACCCATTGGCTTCAAGTTAACCTTCCTCTTGTCAGCTTTCTGCTACCATCTATGGTGTTAGGGTCAGTTTTGACCCAAGTCTTCAATCAGCTGTAAAACACACTAAAAACAATTATTTATCATTCCATTTGTTTCTCATCTCTTGGTTATGTGTTAGGCTTCTTTATCCATGAAAAGGTTGGTTTTGCACTTATGATTTCAGTTTGAACTCTCATTATTGTTCTTATCGTTATAACCCGAACACCACAAATGTAACAATTTTCACCAGAGCATTTTAGAACTTTGTGGAAAAAAAAAGAAAGTTTTATTTTGTTTAAATAGAGGTTTCTGACAAAGTCAAAAAGTCTTGATTCTATAAACAAATTTGTGTGGTACTTCCATGCATTTAAAATTTGAAAACCGGTCACTGGTGACCCGAACACCAGAGGAAGGTTAAAATAATTCAACAGACTGTAATCAAACCCACTAACAACAGCAAATACACTCTTGGATAATGTTTGGTGTTTGAGACCAGTCCCCAAGTAAACATACTGTAACTTAGCTGGAATACTTTTCTCCAGAGTGGTTTGACCAAAACACACTCACTCACTGTAGGAAAGTTCCCCGATTATTGCAGCACAGATTATTATTAATTTAACAACTTTATTATGTGGAGTCTCAGCGGTGTGTGGTATCTATGTAATACGTTATGGTATGAGCTTCTTTCACGTATTAACAGCACCCAGTCAAAATTTTTAGACCATTCATCACATAGTGTGATGGTCACTCTACCACATCATTTTCATATTAACAGAGTTATTACTAGAAAATAGAATGAATTATTCTGTTATTCTGTTCTTTTTATATTGTGTTATCAGACAAATTGTAAGACTTGGATAAAATACAACTTCTTATCTGTAAATACTTAGGAAAAAATTCATTTTCCCACCAGACCAAATCGCTCTATCAGTTTATTACATGGCAGAGTCACACCGTCCTCAAGTCAATTACAACTGTGCTTAAACCACAGGGATGCCAGTGCTTCAATGTACAGTTAGTATCTTTTCCAATAAAGATTGTGGAGTTGCACCATTGTGATGCATATCTTAAATCACATTACATGAAGTTTAAACTCCTTATAAATTCTGGACCAGGCGTCTCCTGAATGTAAGGGACTGGGGTTTTTAATACTGCAAGTGTAGTGAGACAAAACTTTGAGAGGATTGAATGATGAGCGGAGTTTCTTTTCGGTTTCCATTCAATCTGATTCACCCCAATATTTTTGCTATTTTGGCCATTTCAAAAGATGAATGATTCAATCTGTGTCCAGTAGGACAAATTCTCCTTTCTCCTTGTGGGCAAGTAACTTACTCAATTTAATCCTCAGCCTTTTCCCATTCAACAGAAAAAAAAAAAAACCTTTACTGAGAAATTGCTTAAAAATACTAGATGGCATTATGATAGGGAACATCATGAGAATTTAATTGAATTTTGAAGCCACTACCATTTTTATAATACAATTTTCTCCTCATAATATAAGTTCAGTCTTCTCACACTTTTCAAGATTTTCTCTAATCTTTTGTCGCAGCGGATGAAAATTTGACTTCATCATTTCCCCTGCATCCTGATAAAGTTTGATGCCGAGTTTTCTTACTCCCTTAAGGACCCACTAAAAGTTGAACTTACCATAAAAGGGAGGAAGACTAGGCTGGGCTATTGCCTCAGAATTACAATAGTCACTGTTGAATTATGGCTAAAAAGTATTTTGTGAATCTGACTAATGACCTTTGACCACCAAAGCTCATCAGGTCACTCATGAGTCCAAATAAATGAATGGATAGGCCAAATCTGAAGAGGTTCCCTCAAGGTGTCATTGTGATATTGTGTTCACATGAGTGAGATGGACCTGAAACCAGTGGTGGACAGTAACGGAGTAAATTTACTTAAGTACATATCCAGAGGATTTGTACTTTACTTGAGTATTAGATTCCTTTGGTACTTATTACTCTTACCTGAATACATTTCCAAGACAAATATTTTTACTTTTACTCAAGTTAATTTCTAGGAAGGCTGAAAAGTACTTGTTACTTTCAGGTCTGCTCTTTTTTTCTTTTCTTTTTTTCTAAAATCCTATTGGACACAAGCAGTGTTTGTCAAAGAAGGAAACCCTAACCCATAAAAGCATCACATCAGTGCAGCTGGTTTCAAAGAGTTAATTCTCAGAAACAAGAGTTAAAAGGTCCTTAAATTCATTTAGAAAAAAATATAGTAATTCATTGATGTGAAAAATAAGAAATGTACTCTTACTCTTACTCTTAGTTTTACTTTAAGTAAATTAAAAAGCATGTACTTTTGGATACTTAAATACCTTTAAAAGCAAGTACTTTTTTACTCTTACTCGAGTAACATGTCGACCAAGCTACTTTTACTTGTAACGGAGTAAATTTTGACCAGTAGTATTTGTACTTTTGCTCAAGTACTGGGGTCGAGTACTCTGTCCATCTCTGCCTGAAACCATATGTAACCCCAACCTAGCTGTCAATGGCAAGATAAAAAGGCGGAGAAAACATCATAGCTGGTTTCATTTTCCTTTCTTCAAAGGCCTCAGAGTGTCCAGGGACAAGGTGCTTTAGAAGATGTGATCACAGCAGTCTGTGATGTGTTGTGATGGATTGTACCGGAAGAGTCTACATGTAAACACTGTATGTACATGCACATGGGGATTTTTACATAGAGGCTTTCTGTTTGACATGTTTCTGTGCAAGCAAAAGGATTCCCATGAAATGTCTTTGCTTCATATGAGTGGTGGGTGAATGGGAAGGTTGGTCTGAGTATGAAACATACAGGGTGGTTGATGATGTAATACAGTTCCTCAAGATCTTTATGTGCTACATTTAATGAATAAACAGTGAATAAATTAATTAATAAATAATCACACAAAAAAAGCTGCTGATAGTGTCAATCTCTCATGCATGAGCAGCCCATTATAATTAATTAGATACTGATTCTGCACTAAAATGCAAATCAAAAAAAGTCCTGGAGACCCTGAACATGTCTGTCAAAATCTGAAAGGAAATTGAATGCATTTCCTTAAAAAAATGCAAAAATCTGGGTTTTCCATACATGCTGAATGGAGTGTTGTTATAGCAACACACCTGTTACCATGCACTTCAGAGAAAGGTCACGGTGTGAATGCCTCTCAGCAGAACAGCACACCCAGTTCTTATTTGCTCTGCCGCTGAGCGCTAAGTGGGATGTGCCTATGCTAAACACGACATGATGACAGCATTAGCATGTGTCAGCCTATTCTGTCTATTTTCCTACCTCTGAACTCTCCGCGGATCTAGATGTGACAAAATACTTGACATAAGCACAGCAGTTTGCAGCATCCAAGACATTTAATTATTTGCATAATGTTGCATTAATATTAAATGTCTGCTGGAGGCACGGGTGTCAGAGCGGCTGCCTCCTCTGTACCGTCTTCAGAGCTGCTCAGGCCTCCTCTTCTGTGTGTTGTAAATCTTTGACTTAAATGCATTGTGGCACTCAGACACTGTCAGACGCTATAAACAGTGAGGGGCAAGGGCTGAGAGATGTTATATCTGTTCCTCGTGCTGTCAGATGCACTTACATCCGGCTCGCAGCCCGTCGTCTGTCATCCTGATACTCCCTGGATGCTCAGCCGGGCCTCAGAGCTGTAAGTAAGCGCACAGTAAATGGCCAGACTGCAGCTACAGTCCCAAGTGGCCCTCTGGAAATGGACTGAGTGGCCACCTGTCAGATAGACTTAGAGTGGACTGGCTGTGCAGGGCCTTGACCGCCTCTCCACTGGAAATACGACTTCTTGCAGTGAAGTGAGCAGAAATAGAATGAGGTACAGAGTGAAATATTTAGGCACCAAAAGACAGGGATGGTGCTTTGAAAGATATCACCTTTACACCTTTGTAGGGCATTCATTTAAATACTTGTAAATTCAAGTTTTTAACATTCTTTTTTTTACACTTACTTTTAGGCCTATTCTTTTTTCCCCACGGCAAATCAAGGTCAATAGGTAACTACAATTCTTCACCAATTGAAGTATGGCTGACCGATTAATCTTATTTTCATCGTCATCACTATGTCTACATGCACGATAAACACATTGCGAAAGGTTGCCTGAGATGCGATGAGTGCAGTAGTTTTTTTTTTACAGACGCTATGCCTTCACACTGATACACCTCATACCTATAACTTAAAGCAGAAGTAAGCGATCCAGTCGTTTTGGCTAACTTCTTGTCAGCCGATGGAGTTAGCAGCCCCCGCCCTCGTCATGGATCTATTGGTCCTCGTCCCTACGTCACCACATTCACGCGCATCCCTTGGCTGCACACACAGCCCTTCATGCCGTTCTCTCTCCTCATTGGATAAAGCTTGTAGGATACAAGGAAGTATACAAGACGTTTTCGCCTCAGCTTACAGCAGAGCAGAGTGACTGACAGACCCGTGTTTCAGACCAAACACTCTATGTAAGTGCTTGCTGTCGGAAGATATAACTATTTAAGACTTATATTAACACAAATATTCCGCTTACTTCTGCTTTAAGCCACATCGCTCGACCTCAAGGGATAGTTCAACATTTTGGCAAATTGGCCCATTGACATAATCCCTATAGTTTTAGGAGTAGGTTTGTTACCTTTAATTGTCGATGCAAGCTATTTTTAGAACGGCGGAGCAGAGCCGTGAGTTAGCTCATAGCTACGCTATGGAGGCTCATGGAATTTCATAAAGTTACGAGACAGAGTTGTTTTCGAGGCAAATGCGGAGACTTGTAACGTTCTGTTATCTCATAGCGCGGTGAATGTGCAGGTCACAACTTGTCCACCAGAGCGTTTTGGAGTTGTTGGATTGTGTATTTGATGAGTTTGATGAGGAAAACCAAGAAATTCCATTAGCCTCTGTAGCGTAGCTCTGAGCAGCTCGCAGCTCTGCTCCGCTGTTCTAAAAATAGCTTGCACCAGGTCGGGTCACCCAGGTACCACGACTGAAACGTGTCTACGCAGCATCAATTGGCATATTTGATTGTGTGACTAGTCGACTTATAATGTTTGGAGTTTGTTTACAGCGCACAACCTTCCCTCTCTTCTTTTCTGTTTTTGGTGTATGTGTGTGGCAGTGTTACAGCGCCACTACAGGCCTGGTGTATGCACAACAGCTTCTTGAGTTATTTTCAGAAAGACACAGGAACTGTGGTAAACATGCACACCTGAATATTTGCTTATTTATCGCAGGTCATATCGTCATCGCAATATTGAACAGTGTCATTGCACATTGGACATTTTTCTGATATCGTGCAGGCCTACTTTGAAGGTAATAATTTTTTTTCACAAAAGGTTCGCGTACAGAATGTGTAAAATATTTGAACAACACAGATAGTAAAGTTAAAGAGACAAAGTGCAGTGAACAGAAACAAAATAAATCTACTCTATATCCAGTGTCACCATCCTTTGTCTTCGGTGCAAAGTGAGATGGGGCTCCTTCAAGTTTGTGTCCTCTGCTTGAACTGCACCCTTCCTGACAAAAACTTCTGAAGTCATTCTATCATTTTAGGGGTCATAGCCCTTGATGCTTTTTATGACATGGACCACCTTGGACCTCTGCTCCAGTTGTTCTATCAACCCCTGATACAGTACATCTTGATTTTCTGATGTTGACTGATCAGCTACAGTAGTACTATATTCTTCTTTATCTTTTAATATTCTTGTGTTTGTCCTTCATGTTATGACATTGGGATGCTGTGTTGTAGTGTGTGGCTACTTGTGGTCAACCCACAAGTTTTCATTTATATTTTTTCCTTTTTGTTTGCTGGTGTGACAATACACTGTAGATTTTGGCCAACAGCGGATACCCAATAAGGAATTTTTCGGCCACTGTTTTTGTTTTTTTTCCCGGCGGTTTTGGCAAATCATGGAGTTTGTTTCAGCTAATGAACACAATCTCCTCCATGGTGTGTGAGTCACATACTGGAGACTTGACTCCCACCAAGCCATCACGTTCCCTCCTCTTCCAAACAAAGGGGAAACAGTGGAATTAGAGCCAGAATTCAGCAGAAGAAATGTAAACAGCTACTGCTCCCCTCAGTCATCCTGGCTAATGTGTGCTAACACACACAGCCACAAGCCAATATTAATCCCATGAATCCTATAAAAACAGAACTGCCTCCATGTACAAGCCTATTGGAGGGTTCATCTCCCACTTAACAGACATTTTGACCACGGGTGCCCAATCTTTTGCATGCCACTGCAACTCCATGTGTTCCTTCATTGTTTTGATGTCAAAAAGTGATAAAGAAAAACCATTAAATGAGAAGTTGTGTCCAAACTTTTGACTGGTAGTGTTCATCCAGTGCAGAGCAAATGCAGCCACGGCACAACATTATACACAGGCTTAAAGGGAAACTTTTTTCAACCTGGGCCCTGTTTTATGTTTTTCTGTATACGTGAGTGATGGAGCCCGATGCTCTTCAACCGGGCAAGTGGCTCCCGTCAAAGTTCGCCCTATAAACCTGCATTTTTTTCACACTGACAGGCTCAGATAGTTACAATGAGTGTCCGACAACATACTAGAAAGGAGAAATGAACGTAATAGTCTCTACCTTTAGCTGGAGGTCGCTGTTTGCTGTGATCTGTGTCCAAATCTCACCACGCCAGAAATCTCGTTCTGAACTCTCGCGATAACTTGCGGCAAAACACTGGTGGGGAATACTGTTACCTGACTGAGGTGAAGAGAGACGACCGGAGAATTTACAAATTGTAACAACAAAATGTTGGGCCACTCTTCACGCAGCTTTCACAGAGCTTTCACAGTTTAGGGCTAACAGTTAGCTGTGCTACAAATGGATGCTGACACTCCTGTCGATGCACTGCACCGTGCCGACCACAGGGTCTGCTGTGACCACTTTGACCGGGGATGACTGCTGCCAGTCAAAGAAGAGACGTGCTAAAGGTAGAGACATACGTTCATTTCTCCTTTCTAGTATGTTGTCGGACACTCATTGTAACTATCTAGCTTGTCAGTTTGAAAAAAATGCCAGTTTATAGGGCGAACTTTGACGGGAGCCACTTGCCCGGTTGAAGAGCGTTAGCTGGGCTGCAGACTGCCTGCCCGGCTCAATACTGCAGCCACCTCAATAAAAGTATTATCCATCACTCACATATACAGAAAAACATATGAAAACAGGGCCCAGGTTGAGAATTTAACAGAGCCATGAGATACAAGTTTTAAGGGTAACTTCGGTCTTTTTCAAAGCTCTGTGTTGATTCCAGCTGTTGAACTCCAGCTAAAACCACATCATTACGGCGACACGCTCACATCTGGACCCTCCCCAATTTGCATATCCTGCAGACAGCTGGGAGGAGGATGCAAAAACATTCACTATAGGATACCATATGCAAACATCTGGATCTGGATCTCCCCAACGCTACAACCAGGACTGCTGAGTGCTCTGTATTCAACACCCTGCAGACGCTCACTGAGAAACCCACCAGCCCACTTCCTCCAACTGACCATCTAATCCCGTGGATAATGGAGTCTCTCACCAGCAGGTCACACAGAGTGCTGGTCAATAACACCTTCTCTCTGACCTCCCACACACTTGAACTGACTCCTCACAGGATGGCGTCATCTCACCTCCCGCTCTCCATCCTCCGCTCCGATGACTGTCATCTGGCGGAGTGCGCTGCTGATGACACGGTTCTCCACCACAGCTCAGCTCTTCGTGTGTTTGTGCAGCGGTGTAATGTAATGTAAATTATCCATTAAGGACAGGGAACTCCGTGGTGATTGGTGGCTGCAGAAGGTCATCACTACTATCCACAGGAAACCCATAGAAGAAAGCTGAAGCGTATAAATTCATGAGCACGCACTGTGATAACCTCCTCAACTTCTGGGGTCAACGAGGACAAGGACCTCAAAACTTTTTTTTTTTTTACTGCTCCTCCGCTGAGAACCTCATGACATTCTCCATCACCTGCTGGTTCCACTCCATCAGCCTCCTAAACACAATCCGCCCGCAGAGCGCCGTCACAGTCCAAAATTATTGGGCTCCCTGTCAGAGCCCTCTTCATCCTACGTGAGTGGTAAATGCTAAGGACAGCGGGCAGCATTCTTACAGGACCCCCACCCCACACACACACACACACACACACACACACACACACACACACACACACACACACACAAACACACACATACTCTGTTTCCAGCAGTTGAGTGGCACCCCTCAGGATACTGGCTTCACTCACTGACCTGTAGGACACAAAGAAGAGAGGCAACCTTTGTCACAACACGCATACAGTACACACACAGACACCTCCTCTGTTTCACATGCAGTGACACAGTGACTTTCACTCTGACTTTGCTGCTATTTGGACTTTTGCTGCTTGTGGACATGTATCATGTGCATGCATATCTACTGCCACTCTATCCACAAGTTTCCAAACGTCATCTATGGTCAAAACCCCGGAAGCTGGTTTTGCATTTCCGGTGGAATTGTACATTTACGTTTCCATGGTTTTCAGTCGTTGTCATAGTTGCGGTAAACGCATGGATCTATTAACGCTGGGATGTCAATTTGTGTGATATCCATTGTTAAAAGCTGGTGTGATGATCCATGCGTTTTACAGATTTTCATTGAAGAAAAAAAAAAATCCATGCATTTACCGCGACTACCGAAACCATGGAAACGTAACCATGGAAACGTAAACATGCTTATGTTTTTGACGTTCGGAAAAAGGTGGATAGAGGGGAAATAAAGCAGTCCAACAGACTTTCCAGCAATCAAAAATCTACAATTGAGTTTATATTCCAACAAAGGAGGTTAGATAGAATTTGAATGGTGTACTTGTGAGCAATGGCTTTCTATGCATACAGCTATGTATCTGTGATTCAAATCAATCAATCTATCCTTTAGCTCTACCATAGGTCCTTATAGGGTTGTAGGATCCTGATTTTAAAGGCAACATATTATGGATATATCACCTTTTGAAGGCTCTTTAACATATATTTAGGTGTTTGTCTTGCCTTTTGGCCCCTGAAATGTGAAAATTGACAAAAACGTCAGGCTCCTTAGGTTGAAATCCACGTGGTTTTATGAGCTGTTCCCTCAGTTGTCTTCCAGTGATGTACAGTAACTAGGATTCGAGTTTGCATAAAACCACCCCGACCTGGGAACGAAGGGGCGGGGCAAGCAGTGGTTCATTTGCATTTAAAGGGACAGGCACTGAAACCAGCCGTTCTGAACAGGGCTGTTTTGAGAGGATGAAAAGAGCTGTGATGTTTGATCCTTGGGGTATTTTGACTAAAGCAAGTCACAGACATGTCTTTAAGACACCTTTTTTAATTTGTGGAAAGGGGACATAATATGTCTCCTTTAATATCCAATGAAAACCCTTAAGATTTCTCATTATCTAAATGGTCGTGTGTTAATTGTGGAAATTTCTAGGTACCCGTTGGAAGTCAAAAAACAAGACAGATGAAATATCAAGCGCATAGATTTAATGCTCTATAGAGAGGGACACAACACAGAAGCACACCACAGTCGGGGTTGTGCCCACTGACCAGTGGTTGCAGCCCCTTCTTATTGACAGGATAAAGATAAGATAGAGGCAATAAAGCAATGAGGATACAACATGTAGGGTAACATCTGTTGCTCAGATGTTACCCTACACACATTAACGATACTGTCATAAGTCACATGGTTATCTTTGGGCATCTGGTCATCCTCATTTTAAACAGAAGGTTTAACATACCAGGGTACAATATGTTACACTGATCATTCTAACAGACTTCCACAGAATAAGACCACATCAAAATTTCCACCACACCACATGTTAAAATTAAGAGGTCAATTTTAAAGGCTTCGGAAATATTTTTCAATATGGTGTTTTATTTGTAATGGAAAATACATTAAATCATTTTTTTTAATTCTCTGATATGAATATTTCATCATTATATTTGGAAATGACACTTAACATTTGATAGACAATGTACCACAATATACCAGGCCAGTATTATCAGCAGCCTGTGAATATTTGCATGTTTTCATCAGCGTGTCCATGTGCTTGGCCCTGATCGTGGCGCTGTGTGTGTTTCTGTAGAGGTCTCCGAAGCAGAGAGCTGCAGTCCACGTCGGGGTTTTGGTCTCTGCGGCGACAGACTGTAGTGGAGCAGGTGATTTATTCCACCTGTCAGCACAGCAGATGCTCCAGTAGGATGCTCCAATGTTGCAGCTCCAGCAGATGTCTCCTTTCGTGTACGGTGACTCACAGACCAAAGCCAGAAGGCTCAATGACAATTATATCCACTCCAATCAATACGGGCTCCGAACGAGGAAGAGCTCTGATATGCTTCCCCCTAGTTCTGCATGTCTGCTCGCACTTGAATCGTGTTCAAACATGAACTATATGACTTTTAATTGCACAGAAGTTTGTCAGAAACGTGTATTATCACATCCTACAATCACTCAGTTCTAGTTAAAACCAGTCTGCGAAAAATCCTCAGTTGAATTCTGTCTTCTGTCTGTCTTCTGACACATTTGAGATCATCATTTCCTGATTAGACAATCTAATTGGAAGTTGTCCTCGGTGCCATTCTGTCAATGTACAGAATCAGAATCAGATTGAATATACAGTTCAGTATACCTCCATAGAATTATGGAGCTCCCATAATTCTACCCATGGGAGTGAGGTATTGTTCTGCTCCTGTCAGGGGATATGACAGACTTACACATTAGACACATAATGATGCATATCAAGCCAAAACATATAGGTTCAGTTTAAGTTTAAATGACAATGCATAGGTTAAATGCCAAAAGCAACAGTGCCTTGGTTTGTCTTTCATTACCTTCTAACTACACTCCCAAAACAGTGAAAAATGGGGATTTACCCCCCATTTTTATTCAGTTTCAAGCAGATAAAGTCCAGTGAGTAACATTAAATAAACCAACAATGAGCAGTAAACTATAGAGATTAGGAAATGTGAATAAATTCACAGCTTCCCTGCAGCAACAGTGAAGTCAATGAAGCCTTGAAAGTTGATGCAAAATTCCTACAGGTTGATGACTTACAAACATTCTGATGCTCTACAGGAGGATACTTTACTGTATGACCTAGGATATTAGAAGAAAAGAGCCACACAATATTTTTTTTATTTATACCAATCAAGCTGTAGGACTGATGGGAGGACTGTTATATTTTTTAGGAAATGAGTATTTTTACATTGTATGAAAGATTGAGTTAAAACAAGCTACAACAATGGAGCTTTATGGTCTAGAGCAGTAATCATCAACTGGTGGTCCGCTGGCCCAATGCGGCCCGCCGAACCTTCCTATTCCTGAAATAACAGCACCCGTGACGTCACCCATTGGTTTGGGGGAGTCTGTTTTGTGATCCTACTACGGGCATTTGAGCAGCGCCATCTTGGATTTTAGTGGGAGTCTACTTTCCATTTGGAGAGATGCGGGGGTCAGCTGGCTGAGAACCTGCCCGCTGAACCGTAACCACGCCCTCATTTATGTACGAATTTTAACAACTAAACAACACTAAAAGAGGTAGAAACTATCGGTAGAGACCAAAAAAATAAAATGTACCAGGCTGTAAATATGTTTTTTAAGCTGTAAAGTCGGTTATTTTAACATGGGGGTCAATGGAGAGTTGCTCACTTCTGGTCCCAGCCCCCAGTGGCCGCCAGAGAACTGCAGCTTTTTGAACGTGGAAGTGGTCTTCACTTGTAGAACCCACAACTCCCCCCTTGATCAGTATATATAGAATTAACATTGGGAGTATGACATAAAATAGTTCTGATTACAAAATTTCACCTCCAGTTGCTTTAGACCTGTTACTGCCACTGCTTATATCATACAACCTTAATAACACACACAGTGGAACACATACTGTCAAATGCCAGAGGAGTGAAATATGGCTAAAGACAGATACCACTTGGATCTTCCTCCACCAGTCGAGGCTCAGCGTGAGCTGCCAAATCGAGGGTGTGCACTGTCAGACCACTTGCTATTTTAGCAGGGCGTTCGCCACCATGCAGTTAATACATGGATCATTTCCCCTCAAATCTGTGAGCGCTTTGCAGGGAGAGGAGAGATGCTTTAACAGCGGCACGCAGGGCAGAGACAGCAGATGGCTGAAAGTCTTGGTTTAAAGTTCAGAAGGGACGGAGCGGCGTGGCGGTCCTCTGATGACAGCATGTCTGCTCTGTGCGCCCAGATTATCTTCTAGTGTGTCAGTGTGTCTCTCGATGCTTTGGCTCCTTTCCATCCCTTTTTTCATCTCTTATTACATGGAACCTTATGTCCGTCCAGCTGACTGACTTAAAACGTGGAACGATACAAATTTACAGTTTTTGTAAAGCGACCGCAGCAGATGGACAAGAGTTACTGAGGTTTTCTATATGGACTTATCTCAGCAGAGGCCCCTCCAACTGGGTGTCTGTCCAAGTTTGCACAAACACAAGGTGCCCATGGAAGGGACTGACTATGCATAATGCGCACAGGTTTTTGGCAAAGTAGCTTTATTTGTATAGCACATTTCACACACAAGACAATTCAAAGCAATGAATAAAATATAAAACATAAAAAAAGGAACAGATTTGCAATAAAAGAGTAAAAAGAAAAGATAATGTTCAAATTAATCACTAAATGAGTTCCAATTTAAAATTCACCATTAAAAAGCAAATTGAATTAAAAATTGAGTTTGAATAAGATAGCAGTAATTACATAGCCGAGTAGGCGGTGTAAAAGAGGAGCATGTTTAACTTTTAACTACTTGTGGGGCCTCACCTGGGAACAACTAGACACATTGTAGAACCAGAAAAATTATCTAATGGCCATGTTTCAGGGGGTCATGTACACAAACATGATATTTATTTAGTGAGTGCTGTAGTGTAGTTGTTTTCGTTGTTGTTGTTGTTGGCTCGGCTATGTGTTTGTCAGGACCACAGGGTGCTGGAGAGCTCCTTAGCAGCTCCCAGACTCAGGATCAGCACCTTGGAGAGCGCCACGGCAACACAGTGCTGTACAGCTGCATTACTGTCAGAGTGCACTGAGGAGAAAGGGATGAAGGTATAAGGGTGGGGTGGGTAAGAGTCTACAGGAGGATTCACCCATTATGTAAATGTAATTTTTGATTTTTATTTATTAATTATTTGGGTAACACTTTAATTGACGCCTATCTCTATAACAAATTATAACCACTTATGAGTTATAATGCAGTTACAGCACTGTATAACTAGTTATAAACACTCATAAATAATCATAATGCTTTATAACACACTATATAGCATTTTATCTTGACTAATAAGGTCAGGTATTATAATACGTTATAATTATTAGTAACTCGCCGCTAATGCCCACATTGATAATGCATTATAAATATAGTTATAATGTGTTAAAATGGGCTTATAGACGTGTATAACTATCATTATAAACACTCATAATTATCATAAGGCTTTATAACAATAAACATAAGACATTATAGAGCATTTTAATATCAATGTAAAGGTTGATCTCAACCTTCACATTCACAGTGGAGTGGCAAAGGGTAGCTCATTATCAGATTTCATCTTTATGATCTTTTCTTACCAGCCATTGTAGTATTATAATACTTGACCTTGTAAGCCATTATAAAATGCTCCATGATGTGTTATGCTTTGTTATAAAGTCTTGTGAGTGTTTATAATGATAGTTATACATGTTTATAAACCAATTATAACACATTATAACTATATTTATAATGCATTATCGATGTGGTCATCATCAGCGAGTTACTGACAATTATAACGTATTATAATACCTGACCTTATAAGTCATGATAAAATGCTTTATAGTGTGTTATGATTATTATTATGAAGCATTATGATCATTTATGAGTGTTTATAACTATAGTTATACAGTACTATAACAGCATTATAACTCATAAGTGGTTAGAATGTGTTATAGAGCTGGGCATCAAATAAAGTGCACATTATTTCTTTTTGATAAATCTTTGTTTGTCTGCCTTTACACACAGTAACCTGGGCTTTTAAGATGATAGTGTGTGTGTGGGACTCAGTTGTTGACCCAGCAGAGTGCACCTATCAAACAGTTCAGTTAATAGATGGTATGGTTGTTTTGAACATGAGTGCTCTGTGCTGGTTGTAAAACACCTGAGACACAGTGAAAGTAGAAGCATGCACGTCGTTATCTATTAATAGTGAGTAAGCTAGAAAGGATTCATTTACAGATAAGTCGAAACAGGGTTGTATGGGTCACATCATGCCTTCTTTCATCTGCAGTGAAATCTAAACAGTGAACTGGCTCTAGATGATAAGTCATAAAGTAAAGCAGGGTTCAGCAAAGGACAACAGATTCAACATGAGACATTTTTGAAAGTCTTGGTTTAAAGTTCAGAAGGGACGGAGCGGCGTGGCGGTCCTCTGATGACAGCATGTCTGCTCTGTGCGCCCAGATTATCTTCTAGTGTGTCAGTGTGTCTCTCGAAAAAAAGAGAGAAAAAACATGTTGTGTGGTATATTTCGATGTTGATGCTGATGAAAAGATGACGACTCTGACACATCTTCTTTGTAGATGGTAAAAAAGAGTTTATTGCAAAAAAGATGTGTCAATATATATATATATATATATATATATATTCCTGAAACTCCACCTCTCTAAACAGGAGGATGTAGGTGACCAGGATGGTCATAAACTAAAACATATTAGGAGGTAGAAAATACACTACAGTTGAGTCAAGTTTTCATAGTGCAGCTGTATTTTTGGTATTTTTAATGGAAATAAAACTCCACAAATTGTGTTACTGTTTTATTCAAAAAAAAAAAAAAATGAACAGAATAAAAGTATCAGTGGTTTAATTAAGTGCCTCAATCAGGGACAAAGAAAAAACGTTTTTTTCTGTCTTTCACTAATAAACCTCCTGTTTGCTGTTCTTCTTCCACCTGTGCTGTGTAACATCCTACTGCACAGATGGTCAAAGAAACTCAAGGTCTATAAAATGTCACAGCACTCCCTGCAATAGTCATTATGCCCATCATTCTGAGACACACTCCACACACACAATGGATGTAAGAAGCCTGACAGTGCTCCCTCTTCAAGACCTCCTCCAACTAGTACACCAGTAGTGGAGGGGATAAATGTTCCCAGCACATCCACCTCTGAGGAGCAGCAGCATCCTTCTGTGATTACCCATGATGCACCTGTTAGCCTGAGTGCTATAGCCGTGGAGGGCGACCCATAGATGACCTTGGGACTGACCGGCCCAACCACAGAACGCTGCCAGCGCGCTCAGTGCAGGAGGAAGCCTCCATTTGTCTTTGTCTTTGCTTGATATCGGCGCCGGCTGGAGGTCTGAGATACTGGACGACAGTGTGTGTGTGTGTGTGTGAGTGTGTGAGTGTGTGGAAAAAGGAGAGTTCAAGTGAGTTCAAATAGTCAATTAATGTCCATGCACACGCACACTCAGGGGAGTGGTCAAGGTGGTGAGATATTCAGATTTTCTAACGAGAGAGTTAGTGATGTAATCATGTGCAACGCTGCATCCAGCAGCATGAGAGGCCTGTTCAGATCTGGATCTTATTCTCTTGTTTATTACTCAGAGCTCATTATTTCTGTTGTCGGTTTATTAGGAACATCTGATTATTGATCTATTTATTTATTAGACTACACAACAAGAGCTGTTCTTAATCATACTCTATTACAAATACTGCTTTTGCTATTTATTATCTGTGATACAAATTTCCTGTATTTTTTTATTCTCCATTGTTGGACAAATAAAGGATTATTTTATCTTATCTTGTCTTATCTAACATAAATCCACACTTAATGATGGTTAAGATGTCTGAGCGAAGAGACAAACATACAGGTTGAAACATACATTCTGTTGTCAGTTTATTAGGAATTTATTAGATTCCACGATAAAAACTGAGGCCTGCATCACAAAGCGAGCTCAACTTACCCGGGGTTACAGGACTCCCAACCTGTCCAGTTGAACCTATCCACAACAATGGCAATCCGGATAAGCGGTATCACGACATTTGTCTTATTGTGAATCGGTGACCGTGCATGTATAAAGGGCGGGTTCCAAGGCAGCAGACCAATCACAATCATGAGCGCCAATGCGTCAGGGAAGTGAGGAGAGTGAACACCATATTTCTCCTGTGAGGAAAAAAAAAAGTATTTCTCCTGCAAGGACCAAAGGCTCATATTATTAAAGTACGAGGAAGAAAATATAAATCTAATGGAGAAATCCAACACTGTTACCTCCAAGAGCGACAGATGGAATGGCAATGGATTGTGGATTGCGTAAATACGTAATGGCTCAAGTAGTAAATGTGCTGCATATGAATCAAGTGTATGACAATTACAGTCTCTTTCCCCCAGATTTAACCCCTCAGGAGTAAAAAGGACTTGGGAGCAGATCAAAACCAAGCATGAAAACATCATTTCATCTGGTAATGATGAAATGAATAAAGTCTGTTCGGAACCTTTTAATTCCATAACATTACATAAAGTTGGAAGCTGATGCCACAAGCATATCAATACATCAAGTTGATAGCTTGAATGACATCATCCTGATTTTGAGCTGCATTAGAAGTAGAGCTGCAGGGACAAATGGCAAAAATATATTCTTCCACTATTTGGGCTCCTATCTCAACGGGGTTTTCAGTGAAAGGACATGTAATTTTTTCCCAAACAGGTGATTGGATATTGGTTATTGGTTATTGGATGGTGTTTTATTGGACTGGAGAGTGAGTTACCATGGTAACTTTCCTCGATAAGAATGAATCCAGCTTCATGATACCGTAAACTAACCCGGAAGTTACCTCACTAAGATGCAATCCTGCTGCAGCTGTTCTCAGCACAAAACATAAGTGTAATGGGTAAAACATTTTCTTTTATTTTTTTTGTCTTAATCATACTCTATTACAAATACTGCTTTATTTTTATTTTTATTTTTTTACTGCTGTTGCTATCTGCTATTTATTATCTGTGCTATACATTTGTTTGCTGTTGTCTGCTGCTGCAACCCTGTAAATTCCCCCATTGTGGGACTTATCTTATCTTATCTCTAATATCTTATCTTATCTAACATAAATTCACACTTAATGATGGTTAAGATGTGGGAGCGAAGAGATGTTTAATCAATTGTATGATGATCTTTGAGGCTGCAGTTCTCATTTTGCACCCTGCTGTCATGCTGACAGCTCTTTTCACTGCATTCAAGTCAATCAGTGTTGGCTGAATGACAGAGACTCCTCTGTATAATGCAGAGCTTCACCCTCAGCCTCGGCCCCTTTGACACTTGTGTGTGACAGTACATTTGATCTGTCAATCTTTGCTCGGCAATTTTTGTATTAACATAATAGCGGATTTATCTGTTGTAGCAGATCAATTGAGATTTTTATTACTTTATTACCTCTGCCATTTTTTCCAGTGCTCTTATGACTCTATTTTATTCCTGCCAGAGCCATGCTGATTTATTATAGCACTGCATTAATTTGTGAAACAGGTGAATTTGAATTGGGTTATGGGCTGTTAAAAGAGAGCCACATGCTTCCATAAGTAATCACACGAGCCAACAGCATGAAGAAGCAGAGTTGTGCCTCTTGTGATGGACCACTCAGCACTTTGTCAACACGGGAGTTTACAGCACACGACGGAACAAAGCCACGTTTTTTAACAAATGACCCGTGCATGTGCAGGCTATTGTATGCCGTGGATATCTCCCCCTCCCCTGCCATTTGCACGACAGCCCACATTCCTCTTGTAGCCAAACTCCAGGCCAAAGGGGAGGGAGGCTCTCCCAGTGCAACCGCTTGTTGCATCTGAAATGACAGATTGCAGCATGGCGGAAAGACATCTATCCTCCTCCGCTGATCAATACATGTAATAAGAGTGATGACACCCTCTCACTTTCCGCTCACAGGTTTCCCCTGTGCGAGAAGCTGCTGCTGATCAATGGCTCTCCCGCATGCTACAGTAAGTAATGATCCCCGTGCTTCTAAACGGGAGGGTTGTTGTTCTGGGGGAACGTCTAGTTATTGCAGAGATTCGGCATCAATGATGCACACCAAAGAGTTTAACTTTAACATTGTTCTCTGCTGAATGGTACTAAACACAAGCGCTTTCCTGAGGAAGCAGGAGCAGAAAGCGTCTCAGCCTGTGATTGAGTGACATCTGGTATTGATCTGATGATGGATGGAAGCTCAGAGGCTTAAGACGTAGCAACACTTGAACCTGACAGATCGAAACTCCAAACCAGGCAGCGGCTGGTTTTTGTTGTTGTTGTTGTTTTCTGCACAGGCAATCACTAACTGCAGCTACAGACATGGAAAGCTAAGAGTTCAAATGCAGCTCATTACAGTATATACACACACACATAGATTCAGACCTGCAGTATAACTAGAAGGGATGGTGTTTCAACTCAGACACCTCAAACAAAACAAAACAAAAACATGCTTTATCTTTCTGGAGAGTTTACCAGTTAAAATTCCTCCACGTTTCCATCTGATCGCTGTGCTTCATACGCGAGGAATGTTTCTATATGAGCAGAATTAGCAATCGATACAAGCGGAGGCTCCAGGCCGTCCTCCTCATGGATTAGCTGCCCGGGAGCATGCCTTGCATGGGGCCAATCATTTGTCAGAGCTCTTACTTAAAAAGAAAAGGCCATTTTCCTGCTGCGTTCAAGTGAAGGTCATCTGACGCAGAAGTCTCAGTGCAGAGGAAAATTGCGAAGGATCATTGTTCTTTAAATTGCAGCTTGTGATCTGTCAGCTCAAAGGTAAAAACTGAGAGCTGGTTGGAGTGAAAAACTGAGATGTGTTTATAGACGCTTGTCTTTATTTCTGCATTGTTTTTGCATTGGGGTCTTATTTTTATTTAAAGCATAGCAGGATATTTTAAATACAGACGAAGCTGGATTTGCAGCCACATAAATAAAAAGTGATTTAATTGAACTCTCTTTTAGAATAATAGTTGCACTCCATTCCTCCACTTCCCCTCAAAGACATTGAGATTCCAATCTTGCATCTCGTCTGTCTATCACCTTCCAAATGAATCCAAAATTTCACCAGTATTACCATGTAACAAGATAACCTTGACAAAACATGAAAGATACTGTGATGGATTACGGAGCTCAGGTACGACCGATGTCTCTACGAGAGGGTTTTTATAATGCGGTGACATGATTGGAAGCTAAAAAAGCTGGAGGAGAGAGACACGGGAGAAGATCACATGCTCGAGTTAGTTCTGTAAAGAATGTGTGAATCTGGTGGCTGCAGCACGGAGAAGCTTTGATATGATAAATATCGTATTGTTTGGTCTTTTAAGCTCGTATAATACAAATAGTTATGGAGAACTGCTCGGAAAGAACAAACAGGCTTTGCCAAAGTGCATTATTTGTGCATTGCTGAATATTGTATTTAGATTAAGGAGCCTCAGTATTGAGCAGCCCAGCCACAGGCCAATGTCCATCTTTCACATTAATCCTTTAAGCTCACAAGGTCCGTGAGATTAGCCTAATTCAAAACCCAATCCAGCATCTGCTCTTCATCTTCACTCATCCATTTAGCAGGTACAGCCTCTCTCGTCGTCTCACTGCCCCCCCCCCCCGATGCTTTGTTCTCCTTTTCTTTCATCTGCTTCTCCTCCTGCTTTGGACCAAAGCCTCTCCCCGCCTTCATTTATTCCCATCACACACAGCAGGTGGATGAGTCACACCAAAATGACCTTTTCACTAGATAATTGTCAATGTGAGGCAGAGGTTGTGGTGCTCTGCTCCCCCGCAGCCGGGGCCTTGGCCGGGGCCGGAGTTTGATAGGTGGCTGCCTGAAAACAAATGACAAAGAGGAAAAAAGAAAAAAAAAGAAAAACATGCTGCGTTTTTCTCTCTCCGAGCCTCAGCACATTATATATGTCTGTGTGCCTTGACTTGAAGGCTGCCATTATTAAATAAACCAGCCACAGACAATGTGTGCTTTGTGCGTCCTTGTTCTGCGGCGGATCGCTCTGTGGAATATCTCTCGCTCCGTCTCCTCCGCTTCCTCTCTGGGAGACGAGGTGATGTGTGCTGAGTCGAGGGTCAAGCGTTAAGAGCATACGCCGGCTTGGTTTTTGTTTCTGCTGTAAATTGAATTACAATTAAGTGTCAGTCTATATTTCATATTTTACAAGTGTTCGTAATGTTTTCAGCTCCAACTGGCCTAAAGGCATCTTTATTTGCTGCCTAATTAGACACTTAACAAACGAAGCTAACAGGCGAGCACAGACACCAATACCTGCTAATTAGTGACAACATAGATAGAATAATGTTAGAATTTCACTCACCTCATAAAATAGAATAATCATGGTGGGTTAATTACCAAGCAAACAGAAAGTAACATCATGTTTCTCATGCAAACACAGCATTATGTCACATTCAGTGGTTTGCATAAGGTGAGGCAACCACCTGTCTTAAACGGCCACACCTTCATGCATAACTTTAAAGGGATAGTTCAACATTTTGGCAAATTGGCCCATTATAAGACAAAATTGTTTTTGAGGTAAATGCAGAGACTGCTTGCCGAAAAACTGCTTCCGACATGAACGCGCATCAGGGGTTTTGCATGAATTTACCTCGAAAACAACTCTATAACGTTCCGTTATTATCTCATAGCGTGGTGAATGTGCAGGTCACAACTTGTCCACCAGAGCGTTTTGGAGTTGTTGGATTGTGTATTTGATGAGTTTGATGAGAGAAACCAAGAAATCCCATGAGCCTCCGTAGCGTAGCTCTGAGCAGCTCACGGCTCTGCTCCGCCGTTCTAAAAGTAGCTTGCACCGACAATTAAAGATAACAAACCCAAGACTGTAGGGATTACTGCAATGGGCCAATTTGCCAAAAATGTTGACTATCCCTTTAAGCCTGAATGAAGTGGGTGAGTTACTGTGTGTAACGTCTGAGAGGTCATACAGTTGTCATGGAGGGAGGAATGGGCATTTTAACATGGACGGCCTCAAGTGACCATTTATGGAGCTGCACTTTTGGCACATGTGCGTTGGCTTCATTTTCCAGCCTCAGAGGTTTAACGGATGGTTTAACATTAGACACAGCAATCCATCTGACAGAGGGCCACTCTTTTCTTCACCTCTCAACATTTGAATATGAATTATGATCCACTCAACCACTGACTCCTGAATCTTTTGATCTTTTGTGGTTAAACACACACACAGATCACACAGTATTGTGTTCTCGGCAGCACAGACTCTCCTCCTCTCCTCATTTTCCACAAGCTGACACTAACCCTGTGACTGCTACTACAGTATGTAGAACTCCCTATGTCAGAAGTGCTTCTGTCATATGTCCCTTTTATTATCACTTTTATTGTTTACATTTATTTTTTACATCCTCTGGATATCTGAAGAAAGGAAAATTTTATGTACATGTATGGAAATTTCTACATGATATCACATGTTGCAACCCCACGTATGCTAGAAATATAACTTACTCAGACGCTGCATTGTTTGGCATGTCAAATTAATATACGATGCTCAAATTTTTATGTTTTATTTTGCAAATACATGTAGACATATACATTGCTGTGATGTATTGCATATTATGTCATGTATGGAGATGAAATCAGGAAACACCTTATACTTATCTCAGCAGCTGTAGTGCCCCTCTATAGTGGAACTTGCATAATGCAACTTACCGCCACACCAGCTAAACTAACTTCAGCAAACTTTCCTTTGTGCACAGTAATTGGTGCGAGATATCCACTTCCTTCGTCCCTGTGTGCCTTTTTTTTTTTTTTACTGCACTCTAAGCTGCAGCTATAAGCCAAAATGATTACAGAAATGGACTATAGCTTTCATCACCACAGAACTTCTGTTGTTTATTTGTTTTGCAAACCCGCACAGTCTGAATGTAGTCTATTAAACAGCCCAGCTCTGAGTCAAGAGCTGCAGTTCAGCAGTTCAACCAGCACCACCATCAGTTTGCACAGAAGTTTTTAAAAATGCCAGACACACCTCCATAGAGGAGAGAGGAGACGAGGGAGGTGAGAGGGACAGGTGCGGCCCAGTGTCCTCGAGACAACAGAGAGACAGTTAGTGTAGTTTAGCTGCTGATTCTGGCTGGCTCACCTACACGGTCAGCAGTTGGCTGTGACACAGTGATGGAGGCAATTAAGATACATAATTGTCTACTTCCCCGGCACTCCTGATTACCGCAATCAGCAGCACAAATGGTACTCCCGCTCAGAGCCATAACTCATTCAACACAGTGTTAGTACTTTGAAAACAACAGCTCCAAAAGTAACCCTAATGTTTCAACGTTTAAAGTCTCATCTGATCCATGTAAATGGTGTTTAATATGTAGAAAAATAGATGGTTTTAAGCCCCTTGTGAATGATATGCAAGTGATGACATTTAACCTTCGTCTTGTGTTAGCCTTCTGCTAACATCTATGGTGTTAGGGTCAGTTCTGACCCGTGTTTTTAATCAGCTGTAAAATACACTAAAAACTTTCTTTTTTCATCCAATTAGTTTTTCTTCTCTTGGTTACATTGTCAGGCTTTCTTATCCATGGAAATTAGTTTTAATATTTTTTGGTGTGGGCCCCTGGGCCTTTTTCAGTATACCCATTGGCCTCCATTTAACCTTCCTCTTGTCAGCTTTCTGCTACCATCTATGGTGTTAAGGTCAGTTTTGACCCGAGTCTTAAATCAGTTGTAAAACAATTATTTATCATTCCATTTGTTTCTCATCTCTTGGTTATGTTGTTAGGCTTCTTTATCAAAAGGTTGGTTTTGCACTTATGTGTTCTTATCGTTATAACTGAGTCAAAATCGACCCTAACACCACAAATGTCACAATTTTAACCAGAGCATTTTAGAATTATATGAAAAAAATAAAATGTTTTATTTTGCTTAAATAGAGGTTCCTGACAAAGTCAAAAAGCCTTGATGCATTAAACAAATTTATCTGGTACTTTTTATGCATTTAAAACCTAAAAACGGATCACTGGTGAGTCCTGTATGTGAATGTTCAAGTACTGCAGTAATAATAAATAACAATAATGATGGATCCCCTGATTGAAGAGAATTTACCATCCATACACAATCTTACAGTACTTATGCAAATACGTAGAAAAATACTGTTTACTTCCTCAGGAAACTTAATCTAATTGATCGCTTGATCACTCCTAAAGACAGTTTGAGGTATTATAGTTAGTTACAAGTTTAAATTCAATACAGTTCAGTCAGAAAACTCACAAGTCAAATGTTTATTGCAGATTCAATATACATTGAGAGTTTGACTTAAGTACACATTTGGAGTTTGGTATATAGGCTTCAGGTCATCACTCCCTAAACAAGATTTCATCAAATATACATTGGGAAAAACACACAATGTCACAAATTTCAAATATAACGGTGGCAAAAGTCAGCAGCCATTGTGGCAAGTGTCCCTCAGCGTATCTGATATGAGCTATCATGCAGCAATGCGATGTATTTTTCTCCAGACAGACATCATCACCTCCCTGTATCCAGGGCAACGGCCAGCAAACTAATGCATTGATCACAGTATGGATCATTGTAATGAATAGTCTCTCAGGGACACTGCACCAACGGCGGGCGGAATAACAATGGTTAAAGGAATGATCAGTAACTCTAACCCTAACCCTGTAATTTGAAAAAAAAAGTGCATTTGCTACTTTGTATTTCCAGGTAATTACCAAACCTGATTTAACCTGTAGCATGATGGATAACATTTGTCCTAAGCAGGACAGAGCACCTGTGGCCAAAACCAAACAATCAAGTAAATGTGTTATAATTGGATAGAGTTTACAAGACTTATAGAAAGCAATATCACCTAGGCTGCTTGGACACAATAACAATAACTTCCCCCAGACTGGTCTTAAGGGTTAGTCAAATTTAACTTTTCCACACAGTTTCAAACTTCTCAAAACAGCCTCTCATCCTTCAAATAATAATCAAGAATCTTTGAATATTCATAAATGTTTCATCTCTCAAATTGAACAGCTGCGCATGAGAGGTCTCTGACTTCGATTTCAGGCTTTATATTTCCACATCACACTCTATTTAATTGTATATTGTAGCATCATATATTATATATATATCATATATATATTGTTGGTCCATCCCTACAATTATGTTGTAAGGTCAAAATCACAGAGGACAAGAATGAACCATTCTGTTTTTTCATGTTGAAATAACAAAAACAAGAAAGAAAAAAAAACTTGGTCCAAATGGACTTGTGCCAGGCTCTTCAGACCTTTTTGATTGTTAGAATAACGGCTTAGAGTCATTGAACAGCCAGGCATTGATTGAACCTCATACAGGTTCAGGTGTGGCCGCTGTCAGTCAGTGAGTGAAAACACTTTTGGAGCCCTATTCACTAAACATCTCAAAAAACAACATATAATGACGGGCATGTCTGTTAAAGGGGTCATGGAGGGGACTCCAGACTCAATACTACTCAAGACCAAATCACAAAGAATGGTGAAAGGGCTGCGATCATCCCATGACAGTCACACACAATGCCGAGTCACACATCTGTGATTCATTCTGGATTAATTCATGCAACAAATAACCATCAAACCAATTTGCAATGTCACTATGAATTTATAATTGAAATATTTGAAAATAATGATGAAATAAGATATAATAAATTTAAAAATGAAGAGATGAAGATGAAGTTCAGTGTCTTGCTCCAGCATTTTGTCAGGCCATCATTGCAAATAAGAACCTGTTCTTAATGATTTTTCGCCTGGTTAAATAAAGGTTAAATAAATAAATTTTGGATGGATTTTTGAAGCCAAACAAAGACTGATGGCAGTCGGCTCCATTTCTTCACCTCTGCTGTGGTATTGGAGGTTTTTTCTCCACCTCCTCCTGCTGCTCGGTGTCACCCTGCCTGGTGGTCATGTTGTCCTGCGCCGCCTTTAAAGCTGCTGGAAGAGGAGCCACAGCAGGAGCTGCAGCTCCGAACAGGCTGGAGCTCAGCAGGGTGAAGGGCGTCGCTGGAAGAGGGACAGCAGCACAGACCGGCTCTCTGGTTGGCGCTGTGTCTTCTCCTGGACCAGACTCCTTGTTCAAATGTTTAGGAGGGGTCGCCAGGTCTCTGCACCTTCTGCCTTGTGAGGCTGAAAGAGTGCACAGATTTCCCAGACTGCAACATGAGAGATGCAGGCAGGGCTGGACTGGGACCAAAAAATGGCCCTGCATGGTATTTTAGATCCCTGGTGGCCCACCATGATTATTTATACGATATGAGGAAGCACACGCCATACCAGCGAATATGTGCACATTGTGAAGTTTTAATAATTCAAAAAAAGCACAATAGCCTACATGGAAGATGTTAAAAAATTGAACGCTATATTACATGATAATGTATAACCTGAAAATATAACTTAAAGCCCCTGTATAGACTTTTTATTTAGTGTTGATTTTGGCGGCCCCTGTGGACGAAAGCGGTGGTGTTTTGCCGGATTGAAGACTGCATTTCCCACTGTTGTGAAGATGTTTGTCTGGCCGGCGCGTGTAGATTTGTTTTGGAAACATCTGAAAGACGATGGGACTTGCTTTGAAAACTTTTTTTTTTTTAGCAGCTATCTGCAGCGTGCATATGGATGAGGTAATGTATCTATTCGTATCGTTTCGTCAGTGATCCGACCCGACCATGCCTTCCAGAGGTATAGAATTAGACTACTTAGAAACAGCGTATCTTCACACTGATGGGCTCATTTGCTGTTGTAGGTAACAGAGACACATCAGCAGAAACCAGAGACTTTTGCGTATCCAGTTAAAAGCTCCGTACCGGGGCTTTAATGGCAAGCTAAAATAACACTGTAATTTGGACACCAAATCTACTCAAAGCATTATTTGACAACAAAGGCTATAAAGGCAATTCACACACACACACACACACACACACACACACTAGGATGACCACCTCCAAACCTGCAAGAACGAGGTTGTGCATAAAACTCTATACGCTGCTATTATTATGCATGTTGTAAGTCCTGTAATAATTTCCTAGGTTGAGCATTTGCATACTTTTAGTCTACAATTTCCCCAGATACTGTTTAGTGAAGATGTAGCCCACACATCCATTGTGGGGGGCAGGCCAATGAGAGCTGAGAGATTTAATTGGACTAGCCCAAGAAAATCAACCGATGGGCCGCATTTCGTCTCAGATACCGTCGTGGCCGATAAAGACTATATACTTTTTTGATTAAATTATGACAGACCTGGGCCGGCCCAAAGATTTGCGTCGGCCCACCGAGCATTGCCAGGTACACCAGATGGCCAGACCATCCCTGGATGCAGCTCTGCAGATTGTCCATGAGGACGTCCTCAGGGTGAGGCTGTCTGATCTTGGTGCTGATAGACAGGAGGACCATGCATGGTGGACAAAGCAGCTGGGCCCTGGTCCAGAACAGCTTTTGTGATGTCGACAGCCATTTCACTGAGCTGCTGTGAGAGCATGTTTAAGTGGGTGCTCAGAGGAGGCACCCAGAGGCCCTGAAGGACTCTAGGAACCACCTGGATCCCCCCATCCCGGGATCCAAGTATACTGCACCTGAACTTTCTTTTCTTAATCGTCTGAACCATCTTATCTTCTTCTTGGGGATGTGTTTCATGGTTTCCCTGTTGCCTAAGGAAATGGGTTTTGGAGATAAGCCGACGTATAGAAGGGATTTGGACTGAGACAAGAGAGATCTCACATTGGCACCAGAAATTCTCCAGGATTCAGCATTTTTTTTGAATGCAAGTAAAGACGTATCAGCAGTGATCACTTCTTCTCATCAACACATCAATATACAAAAGCTGCTCTCAGGATCCTTGGAAACTTGGAGACATGCCCTCTGGAGTAATGAGGATCTTGGTGGCATCAAGTCCAATGCCTCTCATCTTCATGCTGGTGTTCACCTCCAACACCAGCGAGAGAAGAGGCCTGGCATCATCCTCCTCCATCCTCATCATCAAAATCTTCCACTTCAGACTCCCAGAGCTGCGCTTCAGTAGTTCTTCTGCCTGCTCCTCCCTCCAGCAGCTCTGTCATGTCCTCCACAGTCAGTCAGTCCTCTGCTGGGATCCTCTTCTCCTACTGCAGCTTCATGAGTTCAGCCACCAGTGCAGTCTGAGCCTTGTAGGAGCCGATGTTCCAACACAGCTGCAGAGCCTGATGATGTATGGGTGTGCCCAACGGCACCCTGATGGGTCTGTGCACGCCATCGATGAACTCCATGAGCTATAACCTGCTGAATATTTCAATATAAAACAAGCTCAAGTGTCAAAACGAGCATAAAATCACTTTAAAACAGTCAATTCAACAGATGAACTGGAGAGCTTTCAAACATAGTCGATCCTTCAGGTGCAAATGAACTCAGTGTATTCAAGTGGAGAGTGAAGTCTGCAGACTAAAACTCACTATGACAAGCACACTCATTTACGTATGTGTATCGCTAGCTTATTTATGTTCAGTGTCTCAGATATTTAAACAGAAATAATTATGGACATTATTTCTAAATTCTTTAAGCATAAAATATCCAATAAAGCTGGAACAGACTATGAATCTTAATATATCCCCAACTAAATATATAAAACCCTATATAAGGATAGGATAATGAAATGTCATTTGGTGATTCACTCATTAGTTTCTTCCTTTCATCATTAAACCATCAACTTAAATATAAATTGAATTAAGTCATAACATTTACAACAGCCTTTTTTTCCCCCACATTTATCTGTGTATTAATGATTGATAGAATCCATGCACTGCAATTGAGGCAAAACTACACATGCAATAGGGGACCTCAAAGAGCAAAAGAGTGGAAGGGAAACAGATTTCAGTCTCAGTTCTCATTAGCACTCAGGAAGCGAATAGTGGCAAACAGAAACCCTGCTGCTGTTTCTCCAGGGATGAGGAGTACAATGTAAGTCAGCATCCAAACAAAACGTGATCCAACCTAATGCTGTGTGTGCAGCAGATAAAGATTCCGAGGCATCTGGGGCACCGACGCTCAGACATAAAGCTCTCTGCCTCCCATCACTTCTGCACCATGCATTAAAGAGATAAATTAGGGTTTTAGAAAAAGCCTGATTGGAGACTCTTAAGATAGCTGTCAGCATTTTGCAGCTAATCCTCCTTTAAAACCAGGGCCTCTGGAAGCATCCTTCATTTGGAAAGAAAAACACCAGTTAATCAATAGTGATCTGTGGTTTTAATCTAACTCTAGAAGAATCCAGTGTGTGGTCAATGGCCGTGAATGCATTGATATTTGGATTGGATTCCGCTCGTGTGTTCGATCTCCATCACGGCAGCACGCTCGGCTTTCAATTGGACGTTGATCTGTTAATAATGGCGGATTCATGTCATAATTTGGGGACTTCTGAGTGTAAACAGAGTGGCTGGTCTAAAATATTCAAATCAGTTTGATTATGTGAAGCACTCATGATCATAAACATGGATTAGCAATAGGCCTCTAAACCTCTTCATGGTGATTCAAGGGATGATTTATAATGATTTTAATGAGCTTTATAGTTAGTTACAGTAACTTTGCAATTATATTGTTTGCAACATTTTAAGAGGATAGTTCATCATTTTGGCCAATTGGGCCGTTGCCATAATCCCTGTAGTTTTAGGAGTAGGTTCGTTACCTTTAATTGTCGGTGCAAGCTGTTTTTAGAACGGTGGAGCAGAGCCGTGAGCTGCTCAGAGCTACGCTACGGAGGCTAATGGGATTTCTTGGTTTCCCTCATCAAACTCATCAAATACACAATCCAACAACTCCAAAACGCTCTGGTGGACAAATTGTGACCTGCACATTCACCACGCTATGAGATAATAACGGAACACTACGAGACAGAGTTGTTTTCAAGGTAAATTCATGCAAAACCGCTGATGCGTGATCCCGTCGGGGACAGTTTTTCAGCAAGCAGTCTCTGCATTTACCTCGAAAACAACTCTGTCTTGTAATATTCCGTTATTATTTTATAGCGTGGTGAATGTGCAGGTCACAACTTGTCCACCAGAGCGTTTTGGAGTTGTTGGATTGTGTATTTGATGAGTTTGATGAGGGAAACCAAGAAATCCCATTAGCCTCCATAGCGTAACTCTGAGCAGCTCGTGGCTCTGCTCCACCGTTTTAAAAATAGCTTGCATTGGCAATTAAAGGTAACAAACCTACTCCTAAGACTATAGGGATTATGGCAATGGGCCAATTTGCCAAAATGTTTAACTATCCCTTTAAATTTGACTTTTGTTTCGTCATTTTAATAAATGAATATCAATGCATACACCGAGATCATGTATGTTACTGTTTTTTTTTGCAGCCTCCATGAACAGAGCATGGCTGCAGAGTGTAGCAGAAGGTAAGGTATTGAATGGTTTGTGGGAAGTGCTGACTTTAAGACTTAAGACTACTACTATTACTCACAGCACTGTAAGTGGAGATCAGTGACTCTGAGAGTCACATATTTGATGAGGTTAAATTGTGTTCAACTGCTGTTGGCTTTTTGTTTTTGAGCTCTAATCGTCCTGCTTGGTCTTCACCTAGATGACGGATGTCTGCTCTGTTTGTTGCAGTCTTTCTAAAGGCCGCCCGCTCTCTGCTGCCTGCTCCAATAAGCTCTCATTAATCTTCCTTACAGCCTTCATTAACGCTGTCACTGATAAACTCCCCTCCCTCTCTCACATCTCCTGCAATATTTTCACTTAGCGCGTTATTATATTGGCTTTGTGTATCTCTCTTATACATTCTCTTTGTTCCCTGAAAATCCCTTCTCTGACCATCTCGCTGCCTCCTTGACCATTTTTCTAGTGCCGCCATCAGGCTGCTCCTTCCTCCAAACTGTGGGACAACATTACCATGGAAATGTAAAAATGGAATTAGTTTTTTTATTTGTTGATTTTGTTTTTGTTTTTGCACTAACAGTAGCAAAGTACCAAAATCTTAACTACAATTTCCCAAGTTTAATAACTGCAAGTCATTATATAGTTCTTTACACCAACTCCTTAAGAATAAAAATCACAATATGCAACATTTTCTTACTGTCACTTGAGAGTCAAATAAACCAATGTTCTGTATGTGAATGTATCCTACTAACAAGCACTCTGCATATATTTAAAGTTATATTTGTCTGTGCCATAGAGCTCCATTCTTGTCCAAATGCACATCAGTGTATAGTAGTGTATAGAGTCTGTTATGTAGTGTGACTCAATCTCACATACACTGCTCTGCTGCCAAATATTCTCACTAGGGTACCAAGTGTGGATTTATCTGCAGCTAAAAAGAGATCCAACAATTGTCCTGTAGTGTTTCTTCTTGGACCAGGAAAACTGTTGGCCAGAATTAGCCCCTTTATTGTTTAGCTTCCATCTCTAGTTTCAGGTTACATCCCTGTTTATCCACAGTCATCTCAAATATCACCCATTTTATGTTTATTTTTACTCATTTTGACCACCAATATCTAATTTAATCGTAGTGGACAGCTGTGCAAAATGTGGAGGGATTTGCATGAGATACTGCATTCACAAGGCCCAAATTATGTCTTGTGAGGTCACTGTGAACTTGACCTTTGACCTAACATCTAAGCACATTGTCCACAGAGGCGTTCCTGAGATATCAAACCCATGAAAATCATAGTAACAAGACTTATCATGGAACATTACCTATTAAGCATTCACTGTTGGCTTCCATCTTCACATGCATGTTGTCCCTGCCAACACAGTCTGGTCCATTCACTGTTTAGTTTATCAGTGTTGGTCTTTGGTGCTCAGGTGTTTGATTGCCAGACTCTTTATTCATGGCATAGTTTATAGGTAAACAGTGCTGAAGATGCATAAACAGGTATTTCATATGGGCCAGTAGTCCTTGTAGTTGATAAGTTAAGATAAGATATGATACGATACGATACAATGTGATGCGATACGATACGATACGATACGATACGATAAGATAAGATAATCGGTAACACTTTACTTGAATAGGTATTCATAAGATTGACATAACACTGTCATAACCATGACATAACAGCTGTCATAAACATCAATGAATACTTATGACAGCTGTCGTTAAGTGTCACTCGGTAAGTTATGTCACTTTTAATGCACAGTTGACATTGTTTGAGATGTCCTTGTTATGAGAACTTGACATAAAGACAATTTAAACTGTCATAGCAGACCTAATTGCCAAACTTGAAAAATTATGTCAAGTTCTCATAACAAGGACATCTCAAATAATGTCAACTTTGCATCAAAAGTGACATAACTTACCGAATGACACTTAACGACAGCTGTCATGAGTATTCATTGATGTTTATGACAGCTGTTATGTCATGGTTATGACAGATCTATGTCAATCTTATGAATACCTATTCAAGTAAAGTGTTAGCAGATAATCCTTTATTTATCAATGGGTAAATGTACAGGGTTGCAGCAGCGGAGACAGATAATAAACAGCAGATAGCAGTAAAAAGAAAACAGTATTTGTAATAGAGTATGATTAAGATAAAAGAATAAATTAGAAGAAATATAAATATATACACATTTGGCTGCTCTGCCTGTGTTTCCACAGACACCGGTGGAAAGAATGGGATGTGGGAGAAATTTAGACATCTGTAGAAGTGTAGGGTTGTTATTTCCGGTAGTCCTTGGTTCATGTATCCTTTTCTCTGTGAAATGACTTCCTTAGTTGGGAACTCTGCTCCTGTGTTTGGCCTGCCTGCTCCAGGAGACCCACTCACCTTCCCTGCAGGTTAGTGGAGTCTCCAGTATGTGCATGATGGAGTTACTGTAAACACAGGTTTCCCTTGTCATGATCCCCCACACCTGGATGGACCATGGTTGTTAAATTCTTCCTCTGTTGTGAACAAACCCTTGGTGCTTAATGATCCTTCTCTGTCTCAGAGATATTCTCTTAGATTCTGGTGTTTCTGACCGAAACCTTGCAGAGGGAAGTGGAACATTGCCTCCTCACTGAGCTGTGAATGAAAGCTAACACTTTTATCATCTTCATCTAGGACCCCGAGCCACGGTGGAGGACTTGTTGTATTATTCAGGTCCAGGTTTTGGTATATGCTGGCTGAAGTACAAATGATCAAAGTTGGAAGTATTCACCCCTTTTTATTGCATTTTAATTTATCCTCCACTGGCCCCAAACTGCTCCTCTCTGAATGAATTTGGTGATTATTTGCTCATAATCCCTCAAAGTATCCAGACTGCATTTTTAATACTGATGCTGATACTCATTCTGACAGTTTTGCCCTGTGGACATCAGGGAGTCTTCTCCGCACCTTTCAGTTGAAATATTAATTCTATTTACTTTGAGTAACTTTTTATTACCCATCATTACAAAGATGTTGATTAAACATGGGGGTTGAAGATTAAACTCTCTTTTAAGGCCAGACAAGTTCACCATAATTTCGTGAAACTTTTGTGCTTCCACTGACACCAGAGCGACCAATTTCTCTGGTTTTAAACATTTGACAGTGGAAGTTCTGCTCCTGTATCACCTGCTGTGCCTATTTTTCAGATTGCAATAATTTCCTCTCTTCCTCTGCGGATGAGACCTCATCCGAGGAGATAACATCTCATCATTTTCTGCCCATAGGGGAAGAAGACGAGAGGATTTTTCTCCCATTTCGTTTGTTCCTTTGACATTTTTTCCAACTTCTTTGTTTAAAAAATGTCACTGTTACAAAAAAATAAAAATAAAAAATCCTTTTCTGCCAGCCATAATTAACAGTTAGCAGATACCTTATCAGGATATGTATCTGCTTATGCTATTGTTCAACAACTTCTTTAAAAGATATCTTTTATCCTGGAAACAACAGGCCCATCTATCAGCTGCCTTTAACAGCCAAGCTTTGGCAAAAAAAAAAAGATATCACACCTGCTTTGAAGTCACAGAACATTTTTGTCAGGCCTCAGTGTGGCTTCTGTAGATCGCAGCAATTCTGAACTTCTGAAACTTCGCAGTGTCACATAACATACTGATGCAGGATGATGAAGGTGAATACTTTCCTTTAGTTTTAGTAGTATTTGATCTCAGGGTGGATTTTGACACTGTGGACAGGTTTAACTCCAATTAAGTCACCTCTGGTAAATGACATCACTTCTTGTTTTGATCTTGTCAACATCTTTTTCTTGGGCTTGTTGACCCATATTTTCTGTCACAACTCACTCCTCACTCAAAACTAAAGGAAAACTGTATCTTTGAAATCTTGACTGCTAAACTTTAGAGTATTTGCCTGTTGGACGTGGATCTGTGAACACTGCTATAAAAGCAGAAGTATCTCTTTATACTTGTCTTTTGAGATGTACTGATCTTTTTTTTTTTTACCACTATCCATTTTGTTTTGTGTGCTTTTGCTTCTGCTGGCACCTCTCTTGTCCTTGTGACTGCAGTATCCCCGGAAGGGAATCCCTTCAAAATTGTGAACTGATTAGGTTTTGGGGGTCAAAGGTCCAGAAAGTGGCTTTGGCCTTCATCTCTGCAACACTTTTTGATGGAATTTCTTCATATTTGGCAAAGGTTGACTCGGACACACGGACAAACTGATGGATTTTTTTGGTCAAAGGTCAAAGTTCAGAGGTCCAGGTGACCACTCATAATATGATTTTGGCCTTGTGAATGCAATATATCCAATTTATACTGTAATCCCTTCGAATTTGGCCTTATGTCCACTGGTGCAAGCTGATTACACTTTATGGTGACACTATGGTGAACACGTTTTAGCCATAACTCACGACACAAAAATAATTATGACAAATGGCTTGTGTTTAAAGATGGATGTAACCTGAAACTAGTCTGAGCAGTGGGGTATAGACAACTGTAAATGGTTAGTTGTAGTTTCTGTGGTAAATGAATGTCTACTCACTCAGTAAAAGCCATGGATAGGTTTGTGTCCACAGTTGCAGTCAACCAGTGAAATAACATGAAGCTTTATGGTTGGTGCTCTGGCTATTTTCAATTTATAATGGCCAGTTCAGTGATTTAGAACATTTGACCAGAACGTGTCGGAGGTATGTTTAACACCATTGAGCCAATCCGACCCAGCGTCTGTGCTGTAAACACTATCTATCTATCAACATTCCACCTCAATGGCAGAGCAATTTAGCTCCGGTCTGGCCCTGTGAGTTGTGGCCCTGTGTGAAGGGCTCTGCCTTGGACATGCCTCTCAGCCCTGAATGACTAACACTTGCTGCGCCGTATGAAGAGGGAACGCTGCGTTCAGTGGGAATGACAGGGTGAGTGAGTTCTATTAGAGAGGGTTATCCCCTCAAATCAAGCACTACAGCTCTCTCACAGCAATCCACCTCCAGACCCCAGAGCCAGTTCTGCTCATTCATTTGCTCTCACCCCAGTTCTTATCATCTGTTCCTACAAAAATATAGAACCTTTCAGTAACACTTAACTTGACGCCTACAGTATCTCTATAACACATTATAACCATACTTATAATGAGTTATAATGCAGTTATAGCACTGTATAACTATAACTATAATTATAAACACTCAACATTAATTATTTGGGTAACACTTTATTTGACGCCTATCTCTATAATGCATTATAACCATACTTACAATGAGTTATAATGCAGTTATAACTATAGTTATAAACACTCATACAGTAAATGATCATAATGCTTTATAACAATAATCATAACACACTATAAAGCATTTTCTCATGACTTATAAGGTCAGGTATTATAATACGTTATAATTGTTAGAAACTCACTGACAATGACTAGCCTCGTAAACCAGCCTCTCGCGGAAATGCATTTCATTTCATTTCTCGGGAGAGTCTGGCCTCATCCCCCCTCTAAGCGTTTGGGGTGGGCGGGAGCTGGGCGGGAGTAGTAGCAAAGACGGTTTAATATCTTTGGTAGTAGCGTTGATAGACAACCCCATTCAGCCAATCAGCAAGTTGGTGTAGTGACGGGGCTTTGCACCAGTCGGTCCCTGATTGGCCAACGTGCTGTGTCAAT
>NC_140929.1:22022223-22074595 GCF_045865225.1 Trachurus japonicus
GAGGTGGATTGGGCCTGGAAATTAAGCCCGTGCCCGGCCCGAGCCCGAGACTTTCAGACCCGACCCGACCCGAGCCCGAATTAATTATTAAAAACCAGGCCCGACCCGACCCGATACCCGAAATATTATTATGCAAAATTCACGTTATTTTCAATGACGACAAACAGTGGCAACGCAGCTTCTCCTGATGAGACGCGAGCCAGCTCTCTGTCCACACTGAATCCGTGCGTCTGTTGGAATGGAAGCACATCAGCTGTGCGCTCGTCCGCTCGACATCAGACTGGAGACACAACTACCCAGTTAAAAGATGGGTGAATACTTGGTTACGTTTGTACCTAAACATAATGCAGGATTTTCTGTAACATTAAAAGACGGCGCCACAGTCCAGTCAAAAGCACGTAGAGGGTCCGGCGGCTCCTGTTCTTACATTTTTCATGTAGGCTATTAAAACGAATAAACACACTCGGCATCCGAAGGAGGCGATGCGTAAACGGGAAGCAGAGCAGACCGTGGTAGTTTTCATTCACACACTCCCCGTTTGTTGCAATTTTAGAAAATATAATCCAGGAAAAAATAAATTACAAACATGGTCCAAAACAGCTCCATAACAGTCACTAACCCTCCGTCACACACACACCCCCACACACACCCACCCCCCCCCCCTCTCTCTCTCTCTCTCTCTCTCTCTCTCTATTCTCTCTCTCTCCCTCTCTCCCTCTCCGTTATTTGAAATGAGAAGCGGTAGTGGAGGAGGAGGTAAGGCGGCTACCGCCCGTCCATCGTTTTAATTCACCAACTGAAAAACAGCCATCCATCATTTCATGAAGTATGCTTAATGAGCGCTCATGAGGAACGTCAACTTTTATCTCATCACAGTCCGTCGTGCAGCCCGACCCGACCCGAGCCCGAATAAATTCATTAAAAACTCGGCCCGGCCCGGCCCGTTACCCGGGCGGGCTGCCCGACCCGAGCGGGTACCCGGCCCGAGCGGGTACCCGGCCCGATTCCAGCCTCTAGTGTCAATCACAGCGGGCGACGCTGATTGGCTCGGCCTTCTGAGGGTTTCAGTTCAAACGCTTAGAATGGGGATGAGGCCAGACTCTCCCTCGGAATGAAATTAAATGCACTTCCGCGAGAGGCTGGTTTACGAGGCTAGAATATGACCACATCAATAATGCATTATTAATATAGTTATAATGTGTTAAAATTGTCTTATAAACGTTATAACTATCATTATAAACACTCATTAATTATCATAAGGCTTTAGAACAATAAGCATAACACATCATAGAGCAATGGCTTATAAGGTCTTAGTATTATAATAGAGTTATAATGCTCTATAATGTGTTTTGCTTATTGTTATAAAGTCTTATGTGATTTATGAGTGTTTATAATGATAGTTATACATGTTTATAACACATTATAACTATATTTATAATGCATTATAAATGTGGGCATAGTTACTAACAATTATACATTATCATAATACCTGACCTTATAAGTCACGATAAAATGCTTTATAGTGTGTTATGATTATTGTTATAAAGTATTATGATCATTTATGAGTGCTTATAACTATAGTTATACAGTGCTATAACTGGATCATACCTCAGTATAAATATGGTTATAATGTGTTATAGAGATAGGCGTCAAGTAAAGTGTTACCCTTTACTTTCAAATAAAGGCTTTTATTCCATTAATAACCTATGTTGACAAAACCAAATCAATATGTAGGCTAATAACAAATGCCCTCCACTGATTCAAAGGGCTTAATTATTTGAGCTGCAGATACTTACAACCATATAGGAAATGATAAAAAATAGCGATAAGAAGAAGAGGAAGAAAGACAGTCATACGTGCATGTTAATGGATGTGTGTTTGTGCATGTGAGTTCCTTCCTGTCGAACTGATGGTGCTACACTGGGCAGTACTCATTCAGGTGGACCCAACCCTGCTGTATTTCCTCCAATGAAGAAATGTTTTAGCTAAAAAAAAAAAAAAACTGAGAAGACACAAAGACCGCCTTAAAATCCAGATCAGCTGGTTAGCAATCAAAACATTCATAAAGATGTGAACGTCTTTACATCTCTGTGTGTCTTTCAGTTACCTGGGCCAAATCCAAGGATTAATTTATTTCCCAGTCCAAATAATAGTGCATTTTGTTTGGTTAAGAGCTTTTACAGACACATAAAAAGAACAAACATACATAACTTTGTTACATGGGACACAGTTAGGATGAAATAAGTGAACTTTTAAAACAGCAATTAAAATAGTGCTAGACTCATTAGTCATATTAAAAGCTAGATTGAAAATGTGAACCAGAAAAGGCTCTGTCCCCCATGGTTTGGTGCTTGGTCTGTATAGGTACAGTATGGAGAAGAACAGAGGTCACAGGATGGGGTGCAATGGTGGAGCATGTCTGTGGTAGGAGGGGGCCTCGTTGTTGAGTGCTTTGTGTGTGAGGAGGATTTTGAATTGTATGCAGTATATAATGGGGAACGGGGGTGATGTGGTCATGGGAGCGGGTGTGTGGGTGGGTGGGTCACTGTTCAGTTTGAGATAATTGTTTGCATCCATGGTTTAATTTCTGTGAGACAGTTTCTGAGTGTGGAGTGGGTGGAGTGTGGAGTCAATACTGGTCTGGACTTAGTGAGATGAAGAGCTGTTGAAGAGATCCAGCTTGACTGATAACTGCCTTTTCCTCCTCTCATCTTAAAGAGGAACTTCAGGATTTGTAGCTTAACTATGCTACATTTTGACATAATTAATTAGATATGGAGTAATTGTGATGGCTTTAGAAATGACAGGTAACTTGTTACAGGGAGAATGGAGGCTCTCTGCCTTCCACCTCGCGTCTCTAGGCTGAAAAACAACTTTGCAAGATCAGCGCTGCTGCCCTATGTCCCAGCTCTCATCTCTGCGGCACCGCAATACAAACGTACTCTGTAATCTCTTGTTTATGATGAATAAGACTACAGAAATATACACGTCGTAACACTGTATATTTTATATAACGTTATGTCCCGCCCTATTGATTGATTTCTCAATTCTCTGGCTTCGTTGTAAACGAATACACATGGCCAGGAGGAGGGTTAGCAAAACAGCGGAAAAGCAGCTGGACTTGCATAGTTCCACTGTGTGGCTAAAGTAGGCTTGATAGCGTTAGTAAATTTCCTGCTGTTGCGTTGATGTGGAGTCTCCTGCAGCACTGCTAGCATGGGCTAATGGTCTTGGCTTCACTGTTTTCTTGTTCTTGTTCATTCAGCTGAGCTTCTTGTTGTGTGTTTACTTGCTGTTTTTCACGGTGTGTAACACTTTGGTGGGGAGATTTGTTTTTTTTTGTCCAGATCAGTGTGATGCTCTGAAACAAAGGAATCTCCATCAGCTTCCTGCTGGGGTTTGATCACATGCAGCAGGCCGAACACTCGCAAAAACATACAGCTTCCTAAAACGAATGCAGCTCTGCTGCTCTGTGTGGATAAGCATTTATTAACACATCAATAAATTACTCCATCTTCTCAGATCAGACCATGTTCATGAGGTGTACGTGCTGCAGCGTGACTTCAGATCTTTGTTATTCTGGCTTCTTGCGAGCATGATAATAATGTGTTTGCATAACAGGCGGTAGTTCCTTCATCTGCAGAGGCTGCTCACTGTGCCGAGCGGCAGCGCACAGCACCAGAGCTCAGTAAGTGATGATGATATACAGTGGATGTGTCTGTGTGGTTATAATCACCTCGGGAACTCAAACCAATGCATCATTGTAGAAGTTCTGCATCTGCTCCAATGACTCAGATAAGCTTTTAGGACTTATCTATCCTCTAAACAACTTATTATCTTACTTTGAAGGGGGAAAGAAAACAATGAAGATGATTTGTTTGTCCAGATTTTGTCCAACTGCCAATAACAAGTTATAAGACCAGTTTTCCAGATGTTCCAAGACTGTGTCTGATGATGTGTTCAAGTGTCTATTGTATTGTATTTTGATTTTGCCAAACTGTTTTGAAATTATGTCTAGGTAGTTTCCTCTGAAAATTCCCACCCAACTGACCTGTGGTAACATCACACCCCTCATCTACCACCTGCTTGCCTATTCCCTTGCCCTATGCCCAGCTGTTTCTTGTTGCAGTCTTTTTGGATACACCTGTGTTTGTGTCTATGGATATTCTCATTCATCCAGGTCATTGTTCTTTTCTGGGCAAAATGAATTGTATAGGCAACTGAACTTGTATTTGTCAGGGAAGATGTTTCGCCTCTTATCCAAGGGGCTTCATCAGTTTGTACGCAACAAGTCTCACTAGTCCGCACTAGTTGGACCAAGGTGGTCCAACTAGTGCAGTCCAATACGATTCAACCTGTGTTTGTCTATTTTTGTTCTTGTACTTTTACCTTTTGCTTACTGCTTTTATACCCGGTGTTCTTGCCTGTTAAGACGACTGCCTGCCTGTTGACCCTGTGTCTCTGCAATACATTTTGTATCCCTAGAGTTGTATATTTGATTCCTGTGCTGCTAAACTGTGATACCTTACTCAGTTGCCATGAAGGAAACATAAGCTCCAGTAAAAATCAGCTAAGAGGAGTTTGAGTTTTTTTTTATTAATATTTTCAAGGTGGAGAAAAAGGCCCAGCCCCATTTCTCCTCCCTTAACACACACATCTGATTTCGAGTGGCCTCCAAAGAGAAATACCCCTTGAAGATGAAGTGAGAAGTGTTAGAAGTAGAGATCTCAACCGACGTGTTCACCTATGTCAAGCGTAGGGACGACGTATAGGAGCCACAACAAAGGTTTGAAAATGCTGGCTCCAGGGGTTGTGTTACCTGTTGCGTTGGCTTTGATGATCTTTCTCCATTTGATGGACCAACAAAGAAGATGCAGAAAACAGAAGACGCCTTCGTTGCTTTTCATCTTGCACTATGTTTGAAGTCTGCACCTGGCCTCCCTCTGATTTAAGGGATGGTTCAAAGGTTTGGAAAGCACTTCCCCTTTCTCTTAAAGGGATAGTTCAACATTTTGGCAAATTGGCCCATTGCCATAATCCCTATAGTCTTGAGAGTAGGTTTGTTACCTTTAATTGTCGGTGCAAGCTATTTTTAAAACGGTGGAGCAGAGCCACAAGCTGCTAAGAGCTACGCTACGGAGGCTACTGGGATTTCTTTGTTTCCCTCATCAAACTCATCAAATACACAATCCAACAACTCCAAAACGCTCTGGTGGACAAGTTGTGACCTGCACATTCACCACACTATGAGATAATAACGTTACAAGACAAGAGTTGTTTTCGAGGTAAATTCATGCAAAACTGCTGATGCGCGTTCCCGTCGGGGGCAGTTTTTCGGCAAGCAGTGTCTGCATTTGCCTCGAAAACAACTCCGTATCATAACGTTCTGGAGTTGTTGGATTGTGTATTTGATGAGTTTGATGAGGGAAACCAAGAAATCCCATTAGCCTCCGTAGCGTAGCTCTGAGCAGCTCACGGCTCTGCTCTGCTCTGCCGTTCTAAAAATAGCACCGACAATTAAAGGTAACAAACCTACTCCTAAAACTATAGGGATTATGGCAATGGGTCAATTTTCCAAAATGTTGAAATAACCCTTTAAAGGGGACCTATTATGCTATTCCAGCTTTTCAGACTTTTAAATATGTTTAAAATGTTGGATACTTGTTCTAGAGGACATGGAAGTGCCATATCATGAGGTAGGCGTGTGTTGAAGTAATCCCTGGGGGCAGTTTCAGGCAGCTCTGAACTGCTGCAAACGCTAGAGTTTGGATTGTTTTTATTAAAGAGGGGAAGTTCCCTATATGGCAACTCGCCTGGCTCTGGCCTTAGTTCCCAGTGTAATTTGCAGGATGATAATATGAGACGTGGTGGAATTTAGTGTTTACCATTCAGAGACTTCTAGACTTCCTCCATTCTTCCAATGGAGGTTCAGGCTGTGTGTTTTTGTTGTCTGTATTGTTGCCCTTTGTATCGTGATATGTATCGTGTCGCCAGATTCTTGCCAATACACACCCCTGGATTTTATATGAAAGTCTGAAAGGCTCTTTAACAGTCAAGGTAAGCATCACCCAATAAGTTTCAAGTCTAAATCAGTTTTTCTTACTCAAACCTGCAAGTGAAACTTTTTAGATAAAAACATAAAGTAACGGTGAAAACAAACAGTCTTCCACAGACATGCTCCAGCTGTGTGTGATGGTTGGAAGGAGCCCGAAACGGCGGCGTCCTCGTTGCCTCCTCGCTGAGAGGAGCAGGCTGAGGTCACCGCACTTCGCTGAAATCCGCACCATCACAGGCAGCTGTGGGGGCATCTTCTAATGAGGCTGCCTTTTCTCACAGGCACATCATCACACAGCCTAAGTAGAGGCCAGATTAGAGGCACAGCAGAGGAGTAGTGGACTGAGGAGCCGCTCTCGTGCAGTTAGGGAGAGAAAAATAGACACAATTGCGTGTGGTTGAGAATTTTGTGTGACCTCGGTAACCGCTGACTGTTGGTCCACTAATGAAGAGGCCATAAATAACCATAGAAAAAGTTAGTTTGTAGTCTATGGAGCGTATCTGTCTCACTCTGAAAAGAGCAGTCTCTGTAAATGCCAGCGTACTCTGTGCAGACACCCTGCTCTCCATCATCCAACTCTTCACTGGGGAGCCCAAACGTTTCCCTGTGATGTATGGCATACAGACTGATTTGGACTCACTCCAGAATGTCTTCCTGGTTCTGTTTATCTGATCTGCTCACACTGCTGCTGCCGTGAGTGAGTGGAGTGACACATCTCTCACATCTCACAGCTCATGATGTGATAGTTGGAGTGTAAACAAACTGTCTATTTCTGAACTGAAAACAGTCAGCCGCTAGGTGGATGGAACACACAGAGTAATCCGAATAATGGCAAAGTAAGAGATGCTAAGGTAAATTATTACACAGCAGTGGGACCCAACCTTTTTTCCTTGAAGCCCCCCCTGTCTCCAAGACAAGCCAGGGTCCCCCTCCCATCCACAACCCCTGCCTGCATAGGTGCATCTATGCACCTATGCAGGCAGGGGTTGTGTTATTTAGATTCTAAATAATAAAGTGATCAGTTACAAACTTTTATTTACAAAAATAAACAGCTGTTGCATGTTTTTGTTCCTATTGTCTTTGTTTATACATAATTTTGATTGTCCAATTGAGTATATTATTGGGATTTTAAAAATGTAATATGCAGATAAAGTTCCCGCACACGTAGCCACTTGCAGAATGTATTGTGACGTTTCAGTACTAGACCTTTTCTAGTACCGAAACGTCGCAATAAATAAATTAATAAATTCTGCAAGTTGGCTATGTGTGCGGGAACTATCCTTTGTTTAAAATGTAGTATGCACAAATATAATTTTGACTCCCTGAGGGGCCTGAACCCCAGGTTGGGAACCAATATGAGGGGTTTCTGTGGATGTTTCAATCACTTTTTCATAATCCATTGTAGTTGAAGTGTTTGGGAAGCTACTTTGAAATCAGAGCTTTCATCACAAATTTCTGGCGACCCCACGATCACATGACTGCGCATTATTGCGGCCGTCAATCAAGATGCACCAACTCAGATGTTTCGCTGCATTTATGCAATTTATGCTGCAACTCTATTTATATTTGAGAAAGTGAAAGTATAGAATATAGTTGTTTAAGACTGTGTGTGGTGTTATTAATCATAATTTTAAAAAGAATAATAATTAGTTAGAAAAATATTTCAGGCGACCCTATTTGAATTTCAGGCAACCCCATGTGGGGTCCCGACCCCAAGGTTGAAAAACACTGCTGTAAACTGAATTATAAGATAGTTTGGATGATAGAAAAAAAACTGCCTTATGATGATATGATGGAATGAAATGAAAATGAAAACAAATGAAATGAAAACAAAAAAAAATCGTATAAGTTGTAATGTTGAACTATCTCTTTAAGTTTGTCCATGTTGATTCATGACTCGAGACGTTTATCTATGATGATAGTGTCGCTGTGTGAGCCCTGAGCAACACCGCCGCCCTTGGCTTTTGCACATGCACAACACAAAAGGTCAAGTGCCGTATGTGGCGGTGGCTGCCTGACAAATGTATTGCCAGGGCGTGATTTCACAGCGGTCAGCAGGAAACAACAACAAGGTCTGGCCGGTCGGAGGAGGTTCATATTACAGCAGGAAAGGCAAAATATACAGTAGATAAGAAAAATATAGATTTTTATGACCCAAAATTGTGGTTTCATCAGTTTATTATAGAGAACAAATGCAAGCAAACAAAATGCTGTTAAATTATAGTAATTCACAGTAGATGCATTAAACAACCAAGGAGCTGTGGTCAGCATGACTACAATACATACTATATTCTTCTAAATGCTGATGATGGGACAATACAATTCAAACATTTTTTTGTCATCAGTGTTGAGTTTTTATTCCCTTTTTGTTTAAATGACAACTCTAAACACTTTAGTCCTTTCAGCAGTATAGAAATAGAGGTAATTGACTTAAAGGGATAGTTCACCCAAAATTCAAATTTCACTCATTATCTACTCACCCTCATGTCGACTAAGAGCTGTGAGAATTTTCAGAGTCCTCCGTGCCTTCTCTGAGTTACGGGGTGGTCCGCGCAACAGTATTTGTCTATATAATGGCTGTGAATGGATACCAACTTTCTTCGTCCAAAAAGACACACCAAAAAACATCCAAATACCTCCATACTGCTCGTCTGTAATGTCCCTCTTGTATTGAAGCCCCAACATGAAAAATTGTTCCGCCGGTGACACAGGAAGAGCAGTGAACCGAGACACTGGGAGCTTCCGCTACAAACAAGCTTAAAATATAGACTTTTTTTTTTTTTCGGAACAATTTCTCATGTCGGGGCTTCAATACAAGAGGGACATTACAGACGAGCAGTATGGAGGTATTTGGATGTTTTTTGGTGTGCCTTTTTGGACGAAGAAAGTTGGTATCCATTCACAACCATTATATGGGCAAATACTGCTGCACGGACCCCCCCGTAACTCCGAGAAGGCACGGAGGACTCTGAAAATTCTCACAGATGACACACAGTTGACATGAGGGTGAGTAGATAATGAGTGAAATTTGAATTTTGGGTGAACTATCCCTTTAAATGCTGGAATGATCCTGATTTAAAATGAGGCCTAGCTGTGTATCATACATCAACTGTGTCTAAACCGGCTCCTTCCTCCTGGGTTTGCAGAATCGTCCAATGCTGAGATTTTATTAGTTTCTCTGAAGCGAGGTCAGACTCTGAGTAACTCCACTATTTCTTCAATTTAGACTCGGGACACCTCTAACTGGGACAGTCCTGAGAGGAGAGTCTCTCCAACCTCTTTGTACTTTCTCATCTCACTTTGCTTTGCTTTCTTTCCTCCTCACTGTCCTTTAATGTGTATCTCCAACACACATCTTTTTTTTTGTCTCTCTCTCTCTCATGTGCTCTAAGCCGGTTCCCTCACCTCCTCTCCGCTCCCTCCACCTCTCCCTCATCAGCTATTCCATTCACACTGCTTGCTCTGCTGCTCTGGCCCTCAGGCATTGCTTCTCCTGCATGATTTATTGTCCTCCCTGGCTGCTCTCAACACTCCGGTCCTCGTTCCTCCACTCCCCTCCCAGCATCGTCTGACAAGAAGAATGAGTAAACTTCCACTGCTGGGACATCATTGTACAGTCTGATGAGATGGTAAAGCAGCCCGCTGTTTATCCCGCTGACATGAAGGACATGAACGACATCTCATATGAGGTTTAGTGTTTGCTTTTTAATTAACTTGTCATTTCACCACTCAGAAGTTTTGTTTTCCCTTCCCCGGTAAAAAAAAGAACTTTGAAACATTCACCGCAGAGACGATTGAACATTTCCACGTAAATGCTGAGAATCCCGAAGCTATACCCGGTAAGATGAAAAAAAAAGAAATCTGAGGTTAAACTTTGAGACTGTATGAAGAGGAGGAGAAAATAGTATAGTGCGCCAAGGGAAGGAAGACAAATTAATTAGAGGAGCACAAATCCAGCTCAATAGTTTGGCTCGCCAGCATGTTTTAATCACTAACAGTATAATTAGGAAGGGCCACGGCGAGGCATGTGAGGGTTCTCCATAAGGGATGGGAGCAACTCCAATTACAGAAAACACTCCGAGGATACACCCCGGGATAAGGTCTTTGATGCTAAATAGAAACACACACTGACCCTCCAGCCGTGTCCCATGAACCCCTTCTCACTTTCATCAGCCCAGTGTCACAGCAGGTACGAGTGTTACACACCATCAGCTGGTCTGTGCTGACGGATTTCAACCAGGGACACTTATCAAAGACTTTGAGAAAGTTAAAACAACTTACAACTTGAGTCTTCATAGCTTCGCCTTCCTTTCTGTGCTGACAGAAAGTCAAAGGGATCAGAGGATTAGAAAATGAAAAAGAAAAACCTGCAGGTGGCGGTGTAGCAACAGCTGGAGCCTGAGGGGTATTGTTTTGTGGCTACCTGTCCATCCATCTGTCCATGTGTCCAATTCTCTTGGACATGATATCCAACTAATGCTATTCAAATTTGGCACAAACTTTCATAATGACTTAAAGGTCAGCTAATTCTGGTGGTCAAAGGTCAAGGTCATGGTGACCTCACAAAACCACTTTTAAGCCTTTACTCAAGACTTCACAGGACAATTATGACAAGATTTCTCACAATTGGTTTGTATTTTCTAGGAATCTTGATATAATGTGAAACTAGTCTGAGTGGTGGAGATGTTTAACTTTTTTTTAGGCAAGGCAAGGCAAGGCAATTGTATTTGTATAGCCCGTTTTTACAAACAGTTTGTCTCAAAGGGCTTTACATGGCATCGTAACAACATCCTCTGTCCTTAGACCCTCATATCGACTGAGGAAAAACTCCATGGAAAACCCTTTTTAACCCTTTTTAGCTCTGTTGAGAAGACACATGTGCTTTCCATTTGCTGGACAAACCGTTGTAATAACTTCTGTCCCCTGCACTTCTGTGTCTGGCTCTTTGAGGAGGACTGATTCAAATATTTGTTCTTAGATGTAGGAAACACGGGGGGACGTGAAGTTGTCGGGAAGCTGACTGACGGCATACTGAATTCTGATTGGTTAGCTACAGAAAGAGGAGCGGCGGCTGAAGGAGTCGTTAAATTGAACAAAGTGTTTCAGACAGATGGTGAAACAGCAGAAGATCAACATTATAAGAAAAAAGAGAATTTTAGTTGCGGTCGTACGCTGTTCATTCTGTCACCACCATGATAACACAGCATTAGATTTAGGCACAAAGGACTAGTTCATTCATCGTTATGGTTACAATAATCAACTTGTTAAAGGGGAACTATGCAAGTCTGGTTGCTTTTCCGCTGTTTTGCTAACCCTCCTCCCGGCCATGTGCATTTGTTTTCAACGAAGCGTGCGAGAAAGCAATCCATGGAGCGGTGGATAACGTTATTTATACGATGTTATGATGTGTAAGCTATATTTGTGTAGTATTATCCATCATAAACAAGAGATTACAGGTTACAGAGCGCGTTTGTGTCATGGTGCCGCAGAGACGAGAGCTGGGACACCGGGTCGGCGGCTCGGATTTTGCAAGGTTGAGGTTTAGAGATGCTATTGGAAGGCAGATAGCCTCCATTCTCCCTGTAATAAGTTACACAGTAACTTATTAAACCATCACAACTACTCTGAAGCTGTTTAATTAAGATAAAAAATGTAGCGTATCAAGGTAAGAATCCTGCATAGTTCTTCTTTAAAGCTGGAATGGTCAAGAATAAAGGAAACCATGGTAGGTCTGTTGGAATTGGGAAATGAGCAGCTTCCTGTTTGTCTTGGAGGCTTGAATTACTCAGCAAACTTTGTGGCACCCTCCTAGATTATGTGTGTGGAATGGATGGTGGTTCATTCGGAGTGCTATTGTTTCCAAGTAAACTTTTGCCCATCAGGATGAAGTCAGATGGTCGCCAAACACTCTGAGATTCATTGGGTTGGCACTGTTAAAGCTACCTTGTCATGTGGACAAGTGTTGGTAAGAGGAAACGCTGGCCCAGTGGCAGCCAAGTGCTCAGGAGACCACATTTTGAAAGATTCATACTCCATGAAATGAAGTTATTAGTTTGGGCCAAGGAGTTGGACGGGTCAAGAGGAACCTGTTGAATAGCACCACCAACCTGAGACCGAGACTCTGATCAGTAATGCACAGCCTGATCCTGAGAAAGTAAATGGAACCAACCAGAGAGGAATAAACAAAGCACAGAGGCAGCACAACACAGCAGACCCAGCTGGAGATAGTTGGCATGAGAAGTCTTATTTTGGCATTGTGCTGTGTGCAACAAAGCAGTCTGGCAGAATGCTGGATTAATAACAATCCGGAGAAGTGGGTGGTGGGTCACAAAGGATTTCAGTGCTCAGCACTTACTATAAATGTTCTCCTTTTGTCTTAGAGAGGTTAATCTCCTCATGGCGCCATTTGTTCTTTCTGTTGCCAGCTTCCAACCTCGTCACACTGATAACAGGACACAGCTTTAGTCGCAGGCTTGAACCAACATGTTCAGCCCACTGGTTCGTGCCACGACAACTTCCACTTTTCACTTTAAACACATTTCAGTGAGTGATGTGCTAATATGAAATAAATCAACTTCTGAGAAGAGGTGATGGGGTTTGAAAGTGATTAATCTGTCTAGACCTCCATCTCTGTATGAATACAGCTATAACTTCAGAGAAACATCTCTGAAAATGAGAGTGGGGGAGTGTGCCTCGAAATGTATCATCTTATTTATTCTTAATTATACAGTTGTATGTCACGGTAGGGAATTTTGTCAGCATTTGAATTATTAATTCATTTCCCTCTGAAAACCAAGTGGTCAAAATGAAAGGCATCTATTCAGGTACAAGTGTATTGCTGTAAATATTTATATAGGGTATATAGAAGGAGAACCAAGACCTTCCAGCATCAGTAGCAATTTCTTGTTGATTCTGTCATTAATCTTGTACTGAACAGATTCTTGTCCAGAGCTCTGAGGTTTCTGGTTACAGAAGACTTTATATATGTGAGGTCCATGTGACAGGTTATCCTGGTTAGCCTGACAAAGCTGGTGGCTGACTGTGAAAGTCCTCAGTTCTTCTGGGTGAGTTGGGGAAGCCTACAAGCTGCCCAAGGCTCCGGGTTGTAGCTGCCTTGTGTCATTCTTGACTGACTAACCTTAGCTAACCTGCTGGTATCAATATGAATCTGACAAATGTTTTCGTATTTGGTTACCTGCCTGCATAGCTGTGCTGTGAGCATATCGTGGCAATGCTAACGTGGCCTATAGTTGTGTGTTTTTGTTGCTCAGAGGGAACTTTATTCAGTTGCACTGGGATTCATATTACTTTGCTGTGAACATGAAGGGAAGAAGGCTTTGTGGCCAAGGAGAGGCCACAGGTGATGGACGCTGACCAGCATTTTATTTTACGAATGCTTCTAGCCTATATATAGCAACGCACCAAGCATGCTTGTAATATAATACATGCTCATGCCATGAGAGCCAGAAAGCCTCCAGTTATGATTTACACCATCTGCACTCTAATCTCTTGCGGGCCTGCTCCACAGCTCATGGAAACCAGGGTGCAGACCTCTTTGACTGTTTAATTTTACATGCACTGTATTTTGAACGCAAAACAATATCTATCTTTATCAGAAACAAAAGAAATTGACACTTTGATGTTCAGTAGTCTCATGATGACAGACAGGAGTCGTCCCTCAGGGCACCATGAGGGCACTGTCATCTACCTGTATAAAATCTAAAGGAGAAAACGTTCTTTTACCAGTCCAATTCTGATATGAAATACAGTCAAATATGAATACGTATGAAAATATGGAGCTCCTCCATCCATATGTTGTGCACATGTGTTGTTTTCTGTACATCTGAGCCGCAGGACAAGAATAAACCCAAAGACACTTTTATTAATTGTCTGTGTCACTGATAGCTACGCTCTGGGTTTATTCCCATTCATTTGCTCTCCATCTGAACCACAAGAAAACTTGCAGCAGATAAATATTTGCTCCATGTGATAGAGTGACACCTGATTTACAGTGATAATGGAGGATTTTCAAAAACCATGCATGGAGAAAATGAAGACAGACATAAAAGAAGCAATACATCAGGATGAATGAACTGTAGCTTGAGGGACTATGAGCTTATGTTAAGTGGCCCTGATGACTTATCATAATTCACCTGAATACCAACATGTTGTAAATGCAGATTTTACGAGACAGCGTGGATGCAGCAGAGTAATTAACCTCTCTCACTGTTCCCTATGACGATCAAAGCAGTTTTCACCGTCTCCATAACTCAGCTGTTTGGCAAATTGAGAAGAGCAGGGAAGAAGAAAGAAGCCTCAAGGTGCCTCAAGGGCAATAATGGATACTGAAAGGGTTACAAAAGAAAAAAAAAAAACACCAATCAAACAAAGCCTAAAGCCTAGGGTGTTGATTGCACATCAAAGTTTTGATTGCAGCTTACCATTTACCGTCCTGAAAGCCAAATTGTTGGATTTCAGGAACAATTTTGAAAGGTTGCTCCTTCAGGGAACATTAACCTGCTTAGAAATGTTTAAGTGCAACTCTATTGTGTGGCAGAGTACACACAGCAAAACATCTTTCAAAGTAAGGCAGATGGGCAAATGGCTACAAAGAATAGATGATGAAAATCCCAAATCACAGGAAAACCTCAACAGGAGGCGACCCAGTAGCTCTCCTCTGTTTGGTGGACTGACAGAATATTTCAACAACTACAAGCATTTTGTTTTAACTTTTATTTAATTGTGGCCTGATTTATTGTAATGTATTTGTATCTTATGGATGTTTGCTGACAACGTGTGCTGCAGCCTTCTTGGCCGGGTCTCACTTGAAAATGAGATCACGATCTCAACGGGTTTTACCTATAAAGGTTAGGGTTACAACAACAACAACAAAAGTCTTCAAGTCACAAAGCATGAGCAATTAGCCGACGTTCATCACCTTTAAAATCTGCTTGTACCCCTTAAATGTAGGAATTCCCCCCATCTAGCGGTGCGGTTGCATAATCTGAACGTATTCTTGATGTTGCATTCAGGTGAAATGGGGCAGACGTCAGACAGACGCTGCATGTACCAGGATAAACAAGCGTCTATGTAAACAAGTGGTCCGCCAGCACTAGGCAAAACAATACAGGCGTGACAATATGTTGTCATGGTGATCTGGTATTGTTTACCTGACCCACGTTTTGCCGTCTTTCTCTGGTGGAGTAAAATGACATCCGGTTGGTTTGCCGACGGCCGTCTGCCTGACTGCACCTGAATGCAACATCAGTGCCTCCTAGGGATGGGTACCTTTCGCATTTGAATCGATACGGTATCGATACTCGGTACCTGCATGTAGTGATTTAAAACGACGGGCTGGCGCTACCGCTTCTCCGCATCTCATTTCAGAGAGAGAGAGAGAGAAGGGGGGCGGGCGCGAGTGTGCGGGGCTCATGCAGACTGCACTCTCTCTCGCTGACGCACGACGAAGGTGCGTTCAGGTACCGAAATGTGGTACCGATCGACTTTATGTGAATCGATACTCGGTACTTTGGTGGGAATTCGGTCGGTACCAAAAAAGTACCAAATTTCGGTACCCATCCCTAGTGCCTCCGTCCTTCCTCACACTACACAGTGGTGACAGTTTTAACAGGCCGAGCCGACAGCTCCGCTGAGTTTCTATGGTTACCTATGGTCACGCTGCCACTCAACGTAAAAAATTGCGATGCAACATGGCAGCCTCGGTTCGGTGCGCCACCCCTTGTACATTTGTAACAACTTGTAACAACTCATTCTAAGGTACAAGAAAGTTTTCATTTGGGTGTGATTCGACTTGAATTGATTTTTGCTAATAAAAAGCCAAATAAGTTACACACTGGGGCTTTAAAGCCCCAAGATTTAGTTTTTCGACCTTAAAATAACGTTTAGAAACTCATTGAAGTGGTAGAAAAAGGGGTTAATAGGATGAAGTGAGGGGTCGCGCGCTCTGCAACTGCTCTGTAACTTTTCTGTTCAGGTATAGGATCACAGCTCCACCGTGGTCCTGGTTCACCGCAGTTCCACTAAGCTCCAGAGGCCGAGCACAAGCCCGGTCTCCCTGCTCCTCTCACCCTCAGTCAGCGCCCTGTGCTGGGCTGCATGGCCGACCAGCCTCCCCTCCTGAGCTCCGCAAACGGCAACAATTCGGTGCAACCCCGCTCAGTTATCCGTGGCTTCTCTGAGTTACAGGGGGTCTCGGCGTAGCAGTGCATGTCAATATAACGGTTGCAAATGGATACCAACTGTCTTCGTAACAGAAAGACACACCAAAAAACATCCAAATACCTCCATGCTGCTCGTATGTAATGTCCGTCTTGTACTAAAGCCCCGAAATGCGAAATTGTCCCGAAAAAAATTAAATAAGTCTATATTTCAAGCTTGTTTGTAGCGGAAGGTTCTCGAAGCTCCTCTTCCCGGTTCGTCAAATTTGGACGAACCGGGAAGAGGAGCTTCGAGAACCTTCCGCTACAAACAAGCTTGAAATATAGACTTAGACGAAGACAATTGGTATCCATTTGCAACCGTTATATGGACATGCACTGCTACGCCGAGACCCCCTGTAACTCAGAGAAGCCGCGGATAACTCTGAAACTTCTCCCAGCCCTTAGTCCACATGAGGGTGAGTAGATAATGAGTGAAATTTCAATTTTGGGTGAACTATCCCTTTAAGGCTGAGAAACTACATAGTGTTGCTTTAAAGACAGGACCCTGGTGTATGACAACATCACATGTGACAGATCCACACAAGACCGATTCAACACCAAGAACAAGTGAATGGGATGTGTTTGATTCAGTTACATTGTATGCAAGTCTTGGTAGTTCATCCACCACCTACTACGTCTATGTATATAAGTGGGTCACACAAATATAATATCCCATAATGCCATTTAGAGTGCGTAAAGTGTATATGTCTGTGTGTTTACAGCCACTTCCACATGCACACTCGGCAAAGAGTAACTGCAAATTGGATTTCTCTTTTGGAGGAAGCCGCAAACTCGCTTTGATGTTCCGTCATTGAGTCGCCCTGCATGAGTGCAATCGGTGAGGAAAGGAGCGTCTACAGCAGAGGTGTGTGTGTGTGTGTGTGTGTGTTGGTATTCCTATCTGTATGGGGACATTGATCTGTTTACACAGTCACGCCATGGGGACCTCCAACCTCATGGGGACCAAAATGCAGGTCCCCGCGAGACAATGCCTCTTAAATGAATGCTGGAGCCATTCTGAAGGTGCCTGTGAAGTTTTAAGCTTCGGCCCATAAGTCATGTTTTTCCGTCGGGAAACACACACACAGATTTCTCACTATCGCCCCCTATCGGCCCCCATGAAGTATTGCAGTCAGTTGATTCACACACATTCTTCCATATATGGTAAGTTCCGCCCCCTTCCTGGTCCCCATAAAGAATGTTAAAAGCATTCATAGTGTTATTAACACTAATATACACTAATTAACACTAACATGTATTAAATATGTATATATATATATATATATATATATATATATTTATATATATATATATATAGCCTACTAATTGTCTGATATATGGTGAAATGAAGAAAGGTACTATGAGTGAGAGGCCTGTGGTCCTTTATGTAGTTGATGATTTACTGGAATGTGTAGGTGAAATGGAAAGGATGAGAAATATTCTTGTGACTTTGGTGAACAGAACACCGGGGTCAAATGTGGAATTATTTAATAATACTTAGGAAGTAAATAAACTATGATACTATCTCATAAGGGTCAAATGGAATGGAGTGTATATAGAAGACCTAAATGCTGCACATGAAACATTTTTAAACAGCTTTGGTATTATGTGATAAACATGTAAGGAATAACATAGAGTGGGCCGGTCACTATAGAGAAATAAATCCCTTCAGGGTGATGCAGAAGCCTGACATGCATCCTTCAAAACCATGAAAAGACAACACCTATTCCATATCACTACATACTGTATTAAGAGTTAAGAAGGCTCTTGAGAAGAAGTACGCTAAAGGCCTCTACAGACAGACCACGGTTTGCGCAGCGCATACCGCGGAGTAGGGCACAGTTGGGCGCAGAGCAAGCTGCACGCGTGCGCAGAGAAAGGTGCATGCACGTGTTGCCTAGTGTTTTTCACGGCTTTTCCTAACTTTTCCCTTTGGTTTTGGACATACCATACTGCATAGGGGAGAGTGGGGTGAGTTGTGCAGGGGGGAAGATGTGCCCCCCCCCCCCCTCCTTCCCTCCTCCCCCTCCCTGTGCACATCATGTTTTGCTATTGCTGGAAAAATTTATTTGAAGAAGCAGAAGTACAGAGTTACAGAAGAACAGTGGGCTGCTGGTCTTTCAAGGAGAGGAGGCTTATTTTGGGCCTATATCATAAAATGTGTCAGTTTATTTTTATTATGTTAATTCAACCCTCCGGTCGCTAACGAGCCGGGGCTGCTGCACGAGGCTAGTGTGACCGGCTGTGAATGCTAAGAGTCTCCAAACACCAGTACAGTCTCCAATAACACCACTACAGTCTCCAAACACCAGTACAGTCTCCAAACACCAGTACAGTCTCCAATAACACCAGAAACAAGCACACGCATTCCAGTTCACGCCTAGAGATCCTGGCGCTAACCCCTGGCGAGCTGTGCTTGACCGGAGAAAATTGAGCTAATAGTGGCTAACATATGGACGTAACTCCGATAAGAGGGGACGCGCCGAGCTCTGTGCACCGCCGGAGGATGTCATGTACCCAGAAACGACGGCGGCAGCAGGACTGAATTTGATTTTAATAGGACCTATTTAATTGGTCGGGTTTACGTGACCCGGAAGTTTGGCGATATCAAGAGACGCAGTCACAAAGATCATTCATAGTTTTCATAGACGTGATCCACGGAGCTGGAGGGTAAAACATTGGTTCAGCGACAAGACCGGACACTGCACAGAGCAGCAACCACGAAGACTTAGGTCATCTCACTGGTCATTAAGACACTGTCACGTTTTGAGCGATCACATCCAGCTCTCACCGCTGTTTTTTTTTTTCAGTCATTGAAAACAGTCCCTGCCTGGAGAATCCCTCACCTAAACCAAGATAAAAGTATAGATGTCATAGGAGGTGAAGCGTCCCCCCCCCCCCTCGTAGATCCTCTGAATAATATCGCAGCCGCAACAACAACAACAACATTCTGCAAACAAATATTGTGGGGGGTCGATTAAACGATAAGACAGCAGCCGACAGATAGGCTATATGCTTAATGTTTGGGTGCAATAAAGTCACTGTTAACAAAATCAACATCTAATCTGTCCCTTCAAAATAAAGTTTGTAACGTGTCTGTTTGGAGCAGCTGCTGGCACCTGTGCAGCTGCAGTGACAGTTCCTCATCACTAAACCTGAGCCCCCATCAGATCCTCCCTCGTTCACGTCGTGACGACCGGACAGTCTTTTGGACATATAGGCCTATTGTATATTCTGTGTTTTTCCTCTCCTTAACCGTCTCGTTTAAGTTTTTGCTGGTCAACCTGCATCTGGTGCACAGTTTCTCTCGTGCTTATTGCTCACTCGCTCAGTCTCAATCCGCATATAATGAGCCTATTTTAAAAAGGAAAAAACACAGACGCGCAAATTGAAATGACCTAGGCCTATAGTGTCTAACAATTCAATGACCACAGCTGATCACCAGCTTGTCTGGCCCCACCTGTCACGTCTCTATGAACACAACTAGGCTATATGGGCTTCTCTTTTTTTTTCTTCTTCTTTTTTTTTTATATATATTTTTTTATAATTAAAAAATCCAGCCTATTTTTTAGGCCTTTTCTCGAAAATTGCATATCCATAATAAAATGAGTATATCTCTGCAACCACAAGGTCTATTTGAATACTTTTGGTGTCATAGTAAAGGGAAAAAAAATTAGGAATTGCTGAAATGTGTAAATTTCAGTATATCTGTTACTGGTGAAGAGTAAATGAAGATGACACACAGAAAAAAATTAATAAAATTAATATTCGCCTAAAAAAAAAATCATATTTTTGATGAGTGCCCTTTAGAATAATGCTGATGAAGCTCAAACTCTCTATAAAATCATTGTACAGCATGTGAACATTGTCTCTGCAGTGGTTGATTCTGATTAATTGAAGCAGGACAAAATGATTGAGATTTTACTACAAAATATCCAGGCGAACTTTCCAAAATGTCCATTTTTGGCACAGCTTGGAACCACCTGCTACTATAAACTATTGTTTAATCTTTATTTTCACACAATTTGGATAAACTAACTGAAAATAAATCTACTGGAACCGATTGGAAATAACTAACATAGTGGATTCAGTGTCTCTGCGTCCCTGCTGCTCAGAGCAGCTTGTTTGGGTGGGTTTGGCTTTCAGCCTCTATCTCTGCAGCGGAGTGGTCGATTCGAGTGAGTGGCGGCTCATTTTAACCAATAGAGAGAGAGGAATGACGCTAGACCCAGGTCGATGTGATTGGCCGCACTGGCAGCCATGTGACAGCCATGAACCAGTCAGATCAGCAGATCCACGTGCAGGCCAACGTGGGGTTGTGTGCGCTCCGTCAGGCTCCGTGCAGGCTTCCGTACAGGGTCCTAGCGCCGTCGGATTTTGGCCCGGCTGATTCAGATGTAAACACTAGGCAGAGTTGAACTGGAAATATTGTGGATTTACCCATAACACAACCTTTTCACGGCAAAACAGCAAAGGTAAGAGCAAATGTACGACCATGTTTTGGCCACGCAGTGTCTGTTTTTGCTTGACTTTGCTGGTTGTTGTCTTCTCCCTCTGCCGTGCTGCTGCTAGCTGCTGTGTTAGCCGCTGTTGTTCAGGGACGCCCCGATGTTCACGTTCAGATGAGAGGTCGCTGATGTGTTTTGCATTATGTACAGTAGTATACGAGCCAGAAATGTGGCGACTGGGTCCACACAGAGGTGCTTTATGAAGTTTGATGTCTAGTTGTTTGTTTGAGTAGTGTTTGGGCTGTGTTTGGGTCATATAAACATGGTTTTTACACGTTGTAGCCCAGCTTCTGCTGTTTAATTTGACATATAATATGACCATATTCTTTCATAATCAGTGCAGTGGGGGCTTTGTTATTGTTATGCATGTCTTCAAGTCCCCCAAATGGGGGACTCTGGATTACAGGAGGTATGCTCGTGAGTCCGGCCGCATCGGGTCCAGGCTCCAACACTGGTCGGACCTGGTCGGGTCTTTGCTCATGTACCTATTTGCTCAAACTTGGAGCCAGACCCGGCCCTATAGGAGACCAGAGTCTGGTTGAGTCCCAGCTTTTATTTGAGAACGGTAGCCGGTAAGGGGGGGAGAGGGCGGCGGCGACGTGTCTAATTTAATGACCAGTGAGTTGACAGGTCTTGGTGGTTGCTGCTCTGTGCAGTGTCCCGTCTTGTCCTTGACCCAATGTTTTACCCTCCAGCTCCACGGATCACGTCTCTAAAAATGTATGATCTTTGTGCCAACTTCCGGGTCACGTAAACCCCACAAATTAAATATTAAAATCAAATTCAGTCCTGCTGCCTGTTTTTTCCATTTCGTATTTTTGATCGAAGCCTAAAATTTTTGTATTAGATTAAAAAACAAAAAACAAAATAATCTGTCACTTTTTCATTTTTTGATTTTTGATTTCTAATTGAAAATCGAATGGCCGCAAAGTACATGGACCTGCCTGGACTACTAGTCCAGGCAGAAATGGCAAATAAAGAACTTTGAATAAAGAACTTTGAACTTCTCCCCTTTAAATTGCCTGAAATCGGCACTTCCGCTGGTGGACTTTTATTCTGAAATCGGTTCAACCTGCGGTCAATGATGATGTCGGATGATTACCCGGAGCTGTCTTGAGTTCGTGGTCAGCGGCGTTTTTCGGTATGTATTAATCATTTTATTGAAATATAGCAGTTTATATTTGTTCATTTATTCAAACTATCGTGTGTTGTTGTTGTTGAAGGCTATTGAAGGCGAATTTTTCGGCAACCAGGATAGATTTATTCAGTTAATGTTAATGCACATGTAGAAAGTAAACGGATAATGTTAGAAGCCAAGTGAGAAGTCGACGTTGCACCGTGTCAAATGCTCTGTTTAGTCAATATAGTATGTAACTTATGTCATTTAACTAGAGAAAATAGCCGTGATGCTACCGTCGCACCTGTAGCATGCCGAGCTGTTGCAGCTAGCGTTAGCTCCAACAGCTCGGCATGCTACAGGTGCAACGCACAGACAACAGCAAATAATACGTGAGGTGATGCTGCAGTGTGAACGCTAACATCATCGTGCTGTGACTTTATGCTTTTGGGGGCTACAATAATCTTCTGAGAGCAGCTGAAGTTTTTAGAGTCAGTTTCTCCGGCGTAGACTGTAGGCTTCTTCAAGTTGAAGTCCACCTTGGCTGGGGGGTGGCTGAGCGCACGTGGCAGCAGAGCCAGGCATTTAACTGGGCCTAGTCTGACTAGGCCCAGACAGTTGTCTGTCTGACTAGGCCGGGGGGGGGGAGCAGCATAAAATATAATAATAATCTACTAACAACGGCAATTTAATCGTGATGGTGGGTCATTAATGACAATGATGATATTGTCCATCGGCACAACCCTAGTTGGAATAGCACCGTATGCATTTTAACAAACTGTCTTTTATTAATTTCTCTTCAGTTTGAAATGCCGCCCAGGCTCAGTCCTGTTAAAGATGCCTGCCACCATGTTGGTTTAAAGACCGACAAGACATGGAAACTGGAGGTGAAATTCATCAATGCAGTGAAAGGTAAGATGATGTCTTATAGGCGGGGAGCCAGGAGGGTCTACCATGCACCCCCCCCCCCCACAACAAAATGCCACATGACTTTTTTTAACCTTCAAGATGTCCTGAATAAGAAATTGAGTGGTAACAGTAATATAACTCATTCCCATTATGTTTTTTACATCATATTGTACATGACCCCAGAATGCTCTATGCATTTTATTTCTATGTTGTAGTACACTGCCAAGGCCTCTAGAGCCATGCTGCAGTTGGTTATCATAGCTCATGATATACCATATGAAAGCTTGGAGTCTGTAGAATACAGATATGATCATAGATTTGGTGTACACATTTGCATAGCAACAGTTGCTAGGCAAAGCATCTTCCTTAGCAACCAGCATCAGTGATACAGTTCCTCTGCGATTGCATTGTTTTATGATGTCTGAATCCAGACCGCTTTTCCAAAGTGCCACATGACTTTTTTTAACCTTCAAGATGTCCTGAATAAGAATTTGAGTGGTAACAGTAATACAACTCATTCCTACTATACTTTTTACATCATTTTGTACATGACCCCAGAATGCTCTATACGTTTCAGTTCTATGTAGTAGTAAACTGCCAAGGCCTCTACAGCTATTCTGCAGTTGGTTATCATAGCTTGTTATATACCACATGAAAGCTTGGAGTCTGTAGTATACAGATACTGTATGATCATAGATTTGGTGTACCCATTTTCATAGCAACAGTTGCTAGGCAAAGCATCTTCCTTAGCAACCAGCATCAGTGATGATCCATTGTAGTACATGATTTGCTTCCTTGTTTTGATCAAAATTTCCTTTAATTTTTTTCTTGCAGGACGTGGATTGTTCACACTAGGTTCATTCTGCAAAGGAGATTTTGTGGTTGAATACAGGGGTGATTTCATAGATGATGCTGAAGCGCAGAGGAGGAGGAAAGTGTACCACCCCTCCTGTGCTGCATTTTTCTTTGTCTTCAAGTGGAGAGGGAAAACATGGTGGTAAGTGCACCTTTATCTCTGGTACATGCCTTTATATAATTTGTATAAATTGTTAAAATTGACTGCACAATCGATGTCTGCCATTTAATAATGTAATAACATTATTTTTAAGTAAAAGTGTTTTTATTTTACTCTCATCTCTTTGTCCATTCTTAGTATTGATGCCTCCAGAGAAGACGATTCATCTGGCCGCCTAGTGAACGATGAACACAGACATCCAAATTGCCGGATGAAAAAAATTGAGGTGGAGGGAAGCCCATACTTGTGTCTTTTTGCTCTAAAAGACATAAAAGAAGGTGAAGAAATAACTTACGACTACGGAGGCAATGACTGCCCGTGGCGAATGCAGGTGTGTCCACAGGACAGTCCTCAACAGGTACATTCACCTTCATCACTTGATGTTTATTTTACAGCCTCTCTTAGGTTTAAGTAACTAAGTAAAGCTAATGGGGTCATTGTGCAGTTAATTTATTGTCGATCAGATCTACTAACAGTTAAATCTAATGCCTCAATGAGGCAAAAGATAAAAGCTCTTTTAAAATGGATCTGAACCTGTCTGGGCATTTTCTTTTGGCCTAAATATCACTGTAATCCAACACATTTACGATGTCCCCACAATGTACTTATGATACTATTAGTGTTAAATAACATCCAGAGATGCTTAGTCCCCGTGAAGGATGATAACATAGTGTGTATTAAAGTCCCCATGAAGCTTGTTGTATTGAAGATGTGTTAAAGCAAACACAGGTTTACTCATTAGTCTGAAATATTACAATTTTCTTTCTGTTTTCTTTCCTCTGAAGTCTGGTGTTTTGGCATGTACTAAAGTTTAAAGATCCTTGAACATGTATTTTTATCTACTTGAGTTTTATATGGTGGGCACATTAAGGTCTTAATTTTTCCATTGTTTTCTTTATACATCATTGCAGATGACATTGTGTGCCCTGGATATTCATCCTACAAAGACGTCCCATCCTCTTGCCGTGTCTGAGAAACAGATGGAAGCAGCTTCGTGTCCACAGGACAGTCCTCAACAGGTACATTCACCTTTATCACTTGTTGATTACTGCAACAGCCTCTCTTAAGTTAGTTTTAAGTAACTAAATAAAGCAAATAGGGTCATTGTGCAGTTAATTTATTGTCGATCAGATCTACTAACAGTTAAATCTAATGCCTCAATGAGGCAAAAGATAAAAGCTCTTTTAAGATGGATCTGAACCTGTCTGGACATTTTCTTTTGGCCTAAATATCACTGTAATCCAACAAATTTACGATGTCCCCACAATGTACTTATGATACTACTAGTGTTAGATACTATTAGTGTTAAATAACACCCAGAGATGCTTAGTCCCCGTGAAGGATGATAACATGGTGTGTATTAAAGTCCCCATGAAGCTTGTTGTATTGAAGATGTGTAAAGCAAACACAGGTTTACTCATTAGTCTGAAATATTACAATTTTCTTTCTGTTTTCTTTCCTCTGAAGTCTGGTGTTTTGGCATGTACTAAAGTTTAAAGATCCTTGAACATGTATTTTTATCTACTTGAGTTTTATATGGTGGGCACATTAAGGTCTTAATTTTTCCATTGTTTTCTTTATACATCATTGCAGATGACATTGTGTGCCCTGGATATTCATCCTACAAAGACGTCCCATCCTCTTGCCGTGTCTGAGAAACAGATGGAAGCAGCTTCGTGTCCACAGGACAGTCCTCAACAGGTACATTCACCTTTATCACTTGTTGATTACTGTAACAGCCTCTCTTAAGTTAGTTTTAAGTAACTAAATAAAGCAAATAGGGTCATTGTGCAGTTAATTTATTGTCGATCAGATCTACTAACAGTTAAATCTAATGCCTCAATGAAGCAAAAGATAAAAGCTCTTTTAAGATGGATCTGAACCTGTCTGGACATTTTCTTTTGGCCTAAATATCACTGTAATCCAACACATTTACGATGTCCCCACAATGTACTTATGATACTATTAGTGTTAAATAACATCCAGAGATGCTTAGTCCCCGTGAAGGATGATAACATGGTGTGTATTAAAGTCCCCATGAAGCTTGTTGTATTGAAGATGTGTTAAAGCAAACACAGGTTTACTCATTAGTCTGAAATATTACAATTTTCTTTCTGTTTTCTTTCCTCTGAAGTCTGGTGTTTTGGCATGTACTAAAGTTTAAAGATCCTTGAACATGTATGTTTATCTACTTGAGTTTTATATGGTGGGCACATTAAGGTCTTAATTTCTCCATTGTTTTCTTCATACATCATTGCAGATGACATTGTGTGCCCTGGATATTCATCCTACAAAGACGTCCCATCCTCTTGCCGTGTCTGAGAAACAGATGGAAGCAGCTTCGTGTCCACAGGACAGTCCTCAACAGGTACATTCACCTTTATCACTTGTTGTTTACTGCAACAGCCTCTCTTAGGTTTAAGTAACTAAATAAAGCAAATGGGCTCATTGTGCAGTTAATTTATTGTCGATCAGATCTACTAACAGTTAAATCTAATGCTACAATGTCACAATGTCATTTAGCAGATGCTTTTATCCAAAGCGACGTACATTTTAGAGTTATACATTCACATTCACACACCAATGGCACAGCCTTTGGGAGTAATTTTGGGTTAAGTGTCTTGCCCAAGGACACATCGACATGGAGAAGCCAAGAATCAAACCACTGATCTTCCAATTGGTGGACGACTGCTCTACCTCCAGACCACAGTCGCACTAAATAAAGCAAATGGGGTCATTGTGAGGGTAATTTATTGTCGATCAGATCTACTAACAGTTAAATCTAATGCCTCAATGAGGCAAAAGATAAAAGCACTTTTAAGATGGATCTGAACCTGTCTGGGCATTTTCTTTTGGCCTAAATATCACTGTAATCCAACACATTTACGATGTCCCCACAATGTACTTATGATACTATTAGTGTTAAATAACATCCAGAGATGCTTAGTCCCCGTGAAGGATGATAACATGGTGTGTATTAAAGTCCCCATGAAGCTTGTTGTATTGAAGATGTGTTAAAGCAAACACAGGTTTACTCATTAGTCTGAAATATTACAATTTGGTGTTTTCTTTCCTCTGAAGTCTGGTGTTTTGGCATGTACTAAAGTTTAAAGATCCTTGAACATGTATTTTTATCTACTTGAGTTTTATATGGTGGGCACATTAAGGTCTTAATTTTTCCATTGTTTTCTTTATACATCATTGCAGATGACATTGTGTGCCCTGGATATTCATCCTACAAAGACGTCCCATCCTCTTGCCGTGTCTGAGAAACAGATGGAAGCAGCTTCGTGTCCACAGGACAGTCCTCAACAGGTACATTCACCTTTATCACTTGTTGATTACTGCAACAGCCTCTCTTAAGTTAGTTTTAAGTAACTAAATAAAGCAAATAGGGTCATTGTGCAGTTAATTTATTGTCGATCAGATCTACTAACAGTTAAATCTAATGCCTCAATGAGGCAAAAGATAAAAGCTCTTTTAAGATGGATCTGAACCTGTCTGGGCATTTTCTTTTGGCCTAAATATCACTGTAATCCAACACATTTACGATGTCCCCACAATGTACTTATGATACTACTAGTGTTAGATACTATTAGTGTTAAATAACATCCAGAGATGCTTAGTCCCCGTGAAGGATGATAACATGGTGTGTATTAAAGTCCCCATGAAGCTTGTTGTATTGAAGATGTGTTAAAGCAAACACAGGTTTACTCATTAGTCTGAAATATTACAATTTTCTTTCTGTTTTCTTTCCTCTGAAGTCTGGTGTTTTGGCATGTACTAAAGTTTAAAGATCCTTGAACATGTATGTTTATCTACTTGAGTTTTATATGGTGGGCACATTAAGGTCTTAATTTCTCCATTGTTTTCTTCATACATCATTGCAGATGACATTGTGTGCCCTGGATATTCATCCTACAAAGACGTCCCATCCTCTTGCCGTGTCTGAGAAACAGATGGAAGCAGCTTCGTGTCCACAGGACAGTCCTCAACAGGTACATTCACCTTTATCACTTGTTGTTTACTGCAACAGCCTCTCTTAGGTTTAAGTAACTAAATAAAGCAAATGGGCTCATTGTGCAGTTAATTTATTGTCGATCAGATCTACTAACAGTTAAATCTAATGCTACAATGTCACAATGTCATTTAGCAGACGCTTTTATCCAAAGCGACGTACATTTTAGAGTTATACATTCACATTCACACACCAATGGCACAGCCTTTGGGAGTAATTTTGGGTTAAGTGTCTTGCCCAAGGACACATCGACATGGAGAAGCCAAGAATCAAACCACTGATCTTCCAATTGGTGGACGACTGCTCTACCTCCAGACCACAGTCGCACTAAATAAAGCAAATGGGGTCATTGTGAGGGTAATTTATTGTCGATCAGATCTACTAACAGTTAAATCTAATGCCTCAATGAGGCAAAAGATAAAAGCACTTTTAAGATGGATCTGAACCTGTCTGGGCATTTTCTTTTGGCCTAAATATCACTGTAATCCAACACATTTACGATGTCCCCACAATGTACTTATGATACTATTAGTGTTAAATAACATCCAGAGATGCTTAGTCCCCGTGAAGGATGATAACATGGTGTGTATTAAAGTCCCCATGAAGCTTGTTGTATTGAAGATGTGTTAAAGCAAACACAGGTTTACTCATTAGTCTGAAATATTACAATTTGGTGTTTTCTTTCCTCTGAAGTCTGGTGTTTTGGCATGTACTAAAGTTTAAAGATCCTTGAACATGTATTTTTATCTACTTGAGTTTTATATGGTGGGCACATTAAGGTCTTAATTTTTCCATTGTTTTCTTTATACATCATTGCAGATGACATTGTGTGCCCTGGATATTCATCCTACAAAGACGTCCCATCCTCTTGCCGTGTCTGAGAAACAGATGGAAGCAGCTTCGTGTCCACAGGACAGTCCTCAACAGGTACATTCACCTTTATCACTTGTTGATTACTGCAACAGCCTCTCTTAAGTTAGTTTTAAGTAACTAAATAAAGCAAATAGGGTCATTGTGCAGTTAATTTATTGTCGATCAGATCTACTAACAGTTAAATCTAATGCCTCAATGAGGCAAAAGATAAAAGCTCTTTTAAGATGGATCTGAACCTGTCTGGGCATTTTCTTTTGGCCTAAATATCACTGTAATCCAACACATTTACGATGTCCCCACAATGTACTTATGATACTACTAGTGTTAGATACTATTAGTGTTAAATAACATCCAGAGATGCTTAGTCCCCGTGAAGGATGATAACATGGTGTGTATTAAAGTCCCCATGAAGCTTGTTGTATTGAAGATGTGTTAAAGCAAACACAGGTTTACTCATTAGTCTGAAATATTACAATTTTCTTTCTGTTTTCTTTCCTCTGAAGTCTGGTGTTTTGGCATGTACTAAAGTTTAAAGATCCTTGAACATGTATGTTTATCTACTTGAGTTTTATATGGTGGGCATATTAAGGTCTTAATTTCTCCATTGTTTTCTTTATACATCATTGCAGATGATATTGTGTGCCCTGGATATTCATCCTACAAAGACGTCCCATCCTCTTGCCGTGTCTGAGAAACAGATGGAAGCAGCTTCGTGTCCACAGGACAGTCCTCAACAGGTACATTCACCTTTATCACTTGTTGTTTACTGCAACAGCCTCTCTTAGGTTTAAGTAACTAAATAAAGCAAATGGGCTCATTGTGCAGTTAATTTATTGTCGATCAGATCTACTAACAGTTAAATCTAATGCTACAATGTCACAATGTCATTTAGCAGACGCTTTTATCCAAAGCGACGTACATTTTAGAGTTATACATTCACATTCACACACCAATGGCACAGCCTTTGGGAGTAATTTTGGGTTAAGTGTCTTGCCCAAGGACACATCGACATGGAGAAGCCAAGAATCAAACCACTGATCTTCCGATTGGTGGACGACTGCTCTACCTCCAGACCACAGTCGCACTAAATAAAGCAAATGGGGTCATTGTGAGGGTAATTTATTGTCGATCAGATCTACTAACAGTTAAATCTAATGCCTCAATGAGGCAAAAGATAAAAGCACTTTTAAGATGGACCTGAACCTGTCTGGGCATTTTCTTTTGGCCTAAATATCACTGTAATCCAACACATTTACGATGTCCCCACAATGTACTTATGATACTATTAGTGTTAAATAACATCCAGAGATAATTAGTCCCCGTGAAGGATGATAACATGGTGTGTATTAAAGTCCCCATGAAGCTTGTTGTATTGAAGATGTGTTAAAGCAAACACAGGTTTACTCATTAGTCTGAAATATTACAATTTGGTGTTTTCTTTCCTCTGAAGTCTGGTGTTTTGGCATGTACTAAAGTTTAAAGATCCTTGAACATGTATTTTTATCTACTTGAGTTTTATATGGTGGGCACATTAAGGTCTTAATTTTTCCATTGTTTTCTTTATACATCATTGCAGATGACATTGTGTGCCCTGGATATTCATCCTACAAAGACGTCCCATCCTCTTGCCGTGTCTGAGAAACAGATGGAAGCAGCTTCGTGTCCACAGGACAGTCCTCAACAGGTACATTCACCTTTATCACTTGTTGATTACTGCAACAGCCTCTCTTAAGTTAGTTTTAAGTAACTAAATAAAGCAAATAGGGTCATTGTGCAGTTAATTTATTGTCGATCAGATCTACTAACAGTTAAATCTAATGCCTCAATGAGGCAAAAGATAAAAGCTCTTTTAAGATGGATCTGAACCTGTCTGGGCATTTTCTTTTGGCCTAAATATCACTGTAATCCAACACATTTACGATGTCCCCACAATGTACTTATGATACTACTAGTGTTAGATACTATTAGTGTTAAATAACATCCAGAGATGCTTAGTCCCCGTGAAGGATGATAACATGGTGTGTATTAAAGTCCCCATGAAGCTTGTTGTATTGAAGATGTGTTAAAGCAAACACAGGTTTACTCATTAGTCTGAAATATTACAATTTTCTTTCTGTTTTCTTTCCTCTGAAGTCTGGTGTTTTGGCATGTACTAAAGTTTAAAGATCCTTGAACATGTATGTTTATCTACTTGAGTTTTATATGGTGGGCATATTAAGGTCTTAATTTCTCCATTGTTTTCTTTATACATCATTGCAGATGATGTTGTGTGCCCTGGATATTCATCCTACAAAGACGTCCCATCCTCTTGCCGTGTCTGAGAAACAGATGGAAGCAGCTTCGTGTCCACAGGACAGTCCTCAACAGGTACATTCACCTTTATCACTTGTTGTTTACTGCAACAGCCTCTCTTAGGTTTAAGTAACTAAATAAAGCAAATGGGCTCATTGTGCAGTTAATTTATTGTCGATCAGATCTACTAACAGTTAAATCTAATGCTACAATGTCACAATGTCATTTAGCAGACGCTTTTATCCAAAGCGACGTACATTTTAGAGTTATACATTCACATTCACACACCAATGGCACAGCCTTTGGGAGTAATTTTGGGTTAAGTGTCTTGCCCAAGGACACATCGACATGGAGAAGCCAAGAATCAAACCACTGATCTTCCGATTGGTGGACGACTGCTCTACCTCCAGACCACAGTCGCACTAAATAAAGCAAATGGGGTCATTGTGAGGGTAATTTATTGTCGATCAGATCTACTAACAGTTAAATCTAATGCCTCAATGAGGCAAAAGATAAAAGCACTTTTAAGATGGACCTGAACCTGTCTGGGCATTTTCTTTTGGCCTAAATATCACTGTAATCCAACACATTTACGATGTCCCCACAATGTACTTATGATACTATTAGTGTTAAATAACATCCAGAGATAATTAGTCCCCGTGAAGGATGATAACATGGTGTGTATTAAAGTCCCCATGAAGCTTGTTGTATTGAAGATGTGTTAAAGCAAACACAGGTTTACTCATTAGTCTGAAATATTACAATTTGGTGTTTTCTTTCCTCTGAAGTCTGGTGTTTTGGCATGTACTAAAGTTTAAAGATCCTTGAACATGTATTTTTATCTACTTGAGTTTTATATGGTGGGCACATTAAGGTCTTAATTTTTCCATTGTTTTCTTTATACATCATTGCAGATGACATTGTGTGCCCTGGATATTCATCCTACAAAGACGTCCCATCCTCTTGCCGTGTCTGAGAAACAGATGGAAGCAGCTTCGTGTCCACAGGACAGTCCTCAACAGGTACATTCACCTTTATCACTTGTTGATTACTGCAACAGCCTCTCTTAAGTTAGTTTTAAGTAACTAAATAAAGCAAATAGGGTCATTGTGCAGTTAATTTATTGTCGATCAGATCTACTAACAGTTAAATCTAATGCCTCAATGAACAAAAGATAAAAGCTCTTTTAAGATGGATCTGAACCTGTCTGGACATTTTCTTTTGGCCTAAATATCACTGTAATCCAACACATTTACGATGTCCCCACAATGTACTTATGATACTATTAGTGTTAAATAACATCCAGAGATGCTTAGTCCCCGTGAAGGATGATAACATGGTGTGTATTAAAGTCCCCATGAAGCTTGTTGTATTGAAGATGTGTTAAAGCAAACACAGGTTTACTCATTAGTCTGAAATATTACAATTTGGTGTTTTCTTTCCTCTGAAATCTGGTGTTTTGGCATGTACTAAAGTTTAAAGATCCTTGAACATGTATTTTTATCTACTTGAGTTTTATATGGTGGGCACATTAAGGTCTTAATTTTTCCATTGTTTTCTTTATACATCATTGCAGATGACATTGTGTGCCCTGGATATTCATCCTATAAAGACGTCCCATCCTCTTGCCGTGTCTGAGAAACAGATGGAAGCAGCTTCGTGTCCACAGGACAGTCCTCAACAGGTACATTCACCTTTATCACTTGTTGTTTACTGCAACAGCCTCTCCTAAGTTAGTTTTAAGTAACTAAATAAAGCAAATGGGCTCATTGTGCAGTTAATTTATTGTCGATCAGATCTACTAACAGTTAAATCTAATGCTACAATGTCACAATGTCATTTAGCAGACGCTTTTATCCAAAGCGACGTACATTTTAGAGTTATACATTCACATTCACACACCAATGGCACAGCCTTTGGGAGTAATTTTGGGTTAAGTGTCTTGCCCAAGGACACATCGACATGGAGAAGCCAAGAATCAAACCACTGATCTTCCGATTGGTGGACGACTGCTCTACCTCCAGACCACAGTCACACTATATAAAGCAAATGGGGTCATTGTGAGGGTAATTTATTGTCGATCAGATCTACTAACAGTTAAATCTAATGCCTCAATGAGGCAAAAGATAAAAGCTCTTTTAAGATGGATCTGAACCTGTCTGGACATTTTCTTTTGGCCTAAATATCACTGTAATCCAACACATTTACGATGTCCCCACAATGTACTTATGATACTATTAGTGTTAAATAACATCCAGAGATGCTTAGTCCCCGTGAAGGATGATAACATGGTGTGTATTAAAGTCCCCATGAAGCTTGTTGTATTGAAGATGTGTTAAAGCAAACACAGGTTTACTCATTAGTCTGAAATATTACAATTTTCTTTCTGTTTTCTTTCCTCTGAAGTCTGGTGTTTTGGCATGTACTAAAGTTTAAAGATCCTTGAACATGTATTTTTATCTACTTGAGTTTTATATAGTGGCCACATTAAGGTCTTAATTTCTCCATTGTTTTCTTTATACATCATTGCAGATGACATTGTGTGCCCTGGATATTGATCCTACAAAGACGTCCCATCCTCTTGCCGTGTCTGAGAAACAGATGGAAGCAGCTTCGTGTCCACAGGACAGTCCTCAACAGGTACATTCACCTTTATCACTTGTTGTTTACTGCAACAGCCTCTCTTAGGTTTAAGTAACTAAATAAAGCAAATGGGGTCATTGTGCAGTTAATTTATTGTCGATCAGATCTACTAACAGTTAAATCTAATGCCTCAATGAGGCAAAAGATAAAAGCTCTTTTAAGATGGATCTGAACCTGTCTGGGCATTTTCTTTTGGCCTAAATATCACTGTAATCCAACACATTTACGATGTCCCCACAATGTACTTATGATACTACTAGTGTTAGATACTATTAGTGTTAATTAACATCCAGAGATGCTTAGTCCCCGTGAAGGATGATAACATGGTGTGTATTAAAGTCCCCATGAAGCTTGTTGTATTGAAGATGTGTTAAAGCAAACACAGGTTTACTCATTAGTCTGAAATATTACAATTTTCTTTCTGTTTTCTTTCCTCTGAAGTCTGGTGTTTTGGCATGTACTAAAGTTTAAAGATCCTTGAACATGTATGTTTATCTACTTGAGTTTTATATGGTGGGCATATTAAGGTCTTAATTTCTCCATTGTTTTCTTTATACATCATTGCAGATGATATTGTGTGCCCTGGATATTCATCCTACAAAGACGTCCCATCCTCTTGCCGTGTCTGAGAAACAGATGGAAGCAGCTTCGTGTCCACAGGACAGTCCTCAACAGGTACATTCACCTTTATCACTTGTTGTTTACTGCAACAGCCTCTCTTAGGTTTAAGTAACTAAATAAAGCAAATGGGCTCATTGTGCAGTTAATTTATTGTCGATCAGATCTACTAACAGTTAAATCTAATGCTACAATGTCACAATGTCATTTAGCAGACGCTTTTATCCAAAGCGACGTACATTTTAGAGTTATACATTCACATTCACACACCAATGGCACAGCCTTTGGGAGTAATTTTGGGTTAAGTGTCTTGCCCAAGGACACATCGACATGGAGAAGCCAAGAATCAAACCACTGATCTTCCGATTGGTGGACGACTGCTCTACCTCCAGACCACAGTCGCACTAAATAAAGCAAATGGGGTCATTGTGAGGGTAATTTATTGTCGATCAGATCTACTAACAGTTAAATCTAATGCCTCAATGAGGCAAAAGATAAAAGCACTTTTAAGATGGACCTGAACCTGTCTGGGCTTTTTCTTTTGGCCTAAATATCACTGTAATCCAACACATTTACGATGTCCCCACAATGTACTTATGATACTATTAGTGTTAAATAACATCCAGAGATAATTAGTCCCCGTGAAGGATGATAACATGGTGTGTATTAAAGTCCCCATGAAGCTTGTTGTATTGAAGATGTGTTAAAGCAAACACAGGTTTACTCATTAGTCTGAAATATTACAATTTTCTTTCTGTTTTCTTTCCTCTGAAGTCTGGTGTTTTGGCATGTACTAAAGTTTAAAGATCCTTGAACATGTATGTTTATCTACTTGAGTTTTATATGGTGGGCATATTAAGGTCTTAATTTCTCCATTGTTTTCTTTATACATCATTGCAGATGATATTGTGTGCCCTGGATATTCATCCTACAAAGACGTCCCATCCTCTTGCCGTGTCTGAGAAACAGATGGAAGCAGCTTCGTGTCCACAGGACAGTCCTCAACAGGTACATTCACCTTTATCACTTGTTGTTTACTGCAACAGCCTCTCTTAGGTTTAAGTAACTAAATAAAGCAAATGGGCTCATTGTGCAGTTAATTTATTGTCGATCAGATCTACTAACAGTTAAATCTAATGCTACAATGTCACAATGTCATTTAGCAGACGCTTTTATCCAAAGCGACGTACATTTTAGAGTTATACATTCACATTCACACACCAATGGCACAGCCTTTGGGAGTAATTTTGGGTTAAGTGTCTTGCCCAAGGACACATCGACATGGAGAAGCCAAGAATCAAACCACTGATCTTCCGATTGGTGGACGACTGCTCTACCTCCAGACCACAGTCGCACTAAATAAAGCAAATGGGGTCATTGTGAGGGTAATTTATTGTCGATCAGATCTACTAACAGTTAAATCTAATGCCTCAATGAGGCAAAAGATAAAAGCACTTTTAAGATGGACCTGAACCTGTCTGGGCATTTTCTTTTGGCCTAAATATCACTGTAATCCAACACATTTACGATGTCCCCACAATGTACTTATGATACTATTAGTGTTAAATAACATCCAGAGATAATTAGTCCCCGTGAAGGATGATAACATGGTGTGTATTAAAGTCCCCATGAAGCTTGTTGTATTGAAGATGTGTTAAAGCAAACACAGGTTTACTCATTAGTCTGAAATATTACAATTTGGTGTTTTCTTTCCTCTGAAGTCTGGTGTTTTGGCATGTACTAAAGTTTAAAGATCCTTGAACATGTATTTTTATCTACTTGAGTTTTATATGGTGGGCACATTAAGGTCTTAATTTTTCCATTGTTTTCTTTATACATCATTGCAGATGACATTGTGTGCCCTGGATATTCATCCTACAAAGACGTCCCATCCTCTTGCCGTGTCTGAGAAACAGATGGAAGCAGCTTCGTGTCCACAGGACAGTCCTCAACAGGTACATTCACCTTTATCACTTGTTGATTACTGCAACAGTCTCTCTTAAGTTAGTTTTAAGTAACTAAATAAAGCAAATAGGGTCATTGTGCAGTTAATTTATTGTCGATCAGATCTACTAACAGTTAAATCTAATGCCTCAATGAACAAAAGATAAAAGCTCTTTTAAGATGGATCTGAACCTGTCTGGACATTTTCTTTTGGCCTAAATATCACTGTAATCCAACACATTTACGATGTCCCCACAATGTACTTATGATACTATTAGTGTTAAATAACATCCAGAGATGCTTAGTCCCCGTGAAGGATGATAACATGGTGTGTATTAAAGTCCCCATGAAGCTTGTTGTATTGAAGATGTGTTAAAGCAAACACAGGTTTACTCATTAGTCTGAAATATTACAATTTGGTGTTTTCTTTCCTCTGAAATCTGGTGTTTTGGCATGTACTAAAGTTTAAAGATCCTTGAACATGTATTTTTATCTACTTGAGTTTTATATGGTGGGCACATTAAGGTCTTAATTTTTCCATTGTTTTCTTTATACATCATTGCAGATGACATTGTGTGCCCTGGATATTCATCCTATAAAGACGTCCCATCCTCTTGCCGTGTCTGAGAAACAGATGGAAGCAGCTTCGTGTCCACAGGACAGTCCTCAACAGGTACATTCACCTTTATCACTTGTTGTTTACTGCAACAGCCTCTCCTAAGTTAGTTTTAAGTAACTAAATAAAGCAAATGGGCTCATTGTGCAGTTAATTTATTGTCGATCAGATCTACTAACAGTTAAATCTAATGCTACAATGTCACAATGTCATTTAGCAGACGCTTTTATCCAAAGCGACGTACATTTTAGAGTTATACATTCACATTCACACACCAATGGCACAGCCTTTGGGAGTAATTTTGGGTTAAGTGTCTTGCCCAAGGACACATCGACATGGAGAAGCCAAGAATCAAACCACTGATCTTCCGATTGGTGGACGACTGCTCTACCTCCAGACCACAGTCACACTATATAAAGCAAATGGGGTCATTGTGAGGGTAATTTATTGTCGATCAGATCTACTAACAGTTAAATCTAATGCCTCAATGAGGCAAAAGATAAAAGCTCTTTTAAGATGGATCTGAACCTGTCTGGACATTTTCTTTTGGCCTAAATATCACTGTAATCCAACACATTTACGATGTCCCCACAATGTACTTATGATACTATTAGTGTTAAATAACATCCAGAGATGCTTAGTCCCCGTGAAGGATGATAACATGGTGTGTATTAAAGTCCCCATGAAGCTTGTTGTATTGAAGATGTGTTAAAGCAAACACAGGTTTACTCATTAGTCTGAAATATTACAATTTTCTTTCTGTTTTCTTTCCTCTGAAGTCTGGTGTTTTGGCATGTACTAAAGTTTAAAGATCCTTGAACATGTATTTTTATCTACTTGAGTTTTATATAGTGGCCACATTAAGGTCTTAATTTCTCCATTGTTTTCTTTATACATCATTGCAGATGACATTGTGTGCCCTGGATATTGATCCTACAAAGACGTCCCATCCTCTTGCCGTGTCTGAGAAACAGATGGAAGCAGCTTCGTGTCCACAGGACAGTCCTCAACAGGTACATTCACCTTTATCACTTGTTGTTTACTGCAACAGCCTCTCTTAGGTTTAAGTAACTAAATAAAGCAAATGGGGTCATTGTGCAGTTAATTTATTGTCGATCAGATCTACTAACAGTTAAATCTAATGCTACAATGTTACAATGTCATTTAGCAGACACTTTTATCCAAAGTGACGTACATTTTAGAGTTATACATTCACATTCACACACCAATGGCACAGCCTTTGGGAGTAATTTTGGGTTAAGTGTCTTGCCCAAGGACACATCGACATGGAGAAGCCAAGAATCAAACCACTGATCTTCCGATTGGTGGACGACTGCTCTACCTCCAGACCACAGTCGCACTAAATAAAGCAAATGGGGTCATTGTGAGGGTAATTTATTGTCGGTCAAATCTACTAACAGTTAAATCTAATGCCTCAATGAGGCAAAAGATAAAAGCACTTTTAAGATGGATCTGAACCTGTCTGGACATTTTCTTTTTGCCTAAATACCACTGTAATCCAACACATTTACGATGTCCCCACAATGTACTTATGATACTATTAGTGTTAAATAACATCCAGAGATGCTTAGTCCCCGTGAAGGATGATAACATGGTGTGTATTAAAGTCCCCATGAAGCTTGTTGTATTGAAGATAGAAATTTCCCTAAGTAGTGGCTTAAAAACGTCTGTCAATACATTTTACTATCATTCTCTAAAGAATGTTTGAGTCTCATTTAGCTTCATACACTACTTTTTTTTGTACTTTTCAGTTTAATTTCATACTGTATAATGATTTAAGTTGTTGCTTATTTTTACAGACTCTGAAGGACTTCCATAATGAGAATGAAGAAATTGTACCAAGACTAAGACGGACAAAAAGCATTATAGTAAGTCCACAACTAAGTGCCTGGATTAACATTGTGGAAATGTTCCACAATCTTTCATAAAGTACATGATTTAATGGAGTGTTTATTTTAGAGAAAATATGTCCAAGTGACTTTTTATTTTATTTTTATCTTTTAAAAAAATCTCTTAGATGAAGGACATATTTCTTGAAGACACAGAACTGTATGATACCACATCATCAGTCAGTGGAGATGAAGACGAGTATGTTCCTGATTCTGACCCGGACACTGACAGTGATTCTAGTATTGACCTCACTCCAAGAAAAAAAAGACTTCTTGATTCTCGTCTAAACCTTGGCTCAGATATGCCTTATGAATGTGACACCACAACACCTGGATTGCTCTTGCTCCACCAGGTTGAGGTTATTGTTGCATTCTTGCAACAATAAATGACCTACTTTTGTTTTCTATGACCAGAATGTTTGTATTACTTTTGAAGTATGTCTTATCGGGTACATTGTGTGAATGTCATAGAACCGTCAACAGAGGAAACTGTTGCAGATACTTTGAGGAGTGAAAACTCAACAGACAAGCAACAAAAACTGCCATCAGCAGAGCACGGATCATCTTCTGGAGTCAGTACTGTGGGACATTCCTCCAAAGGTAATTGTTTTTTTTCCTCTTTTTTTGTGAAACAAACTTTTGTCAAGTTAATACTGGATGCAACAATGTGAGGTGAAGTAGATATCACCCCAACTTGATCAATTATTAAAGAATATTTAGATATAGTTAATGAAGAAAACAGTTTTTTGAAACTTGTTGTTTGCACAGATTTTTCTTTTTGTAATTTGAAGCATTTTTGCAACAATAAATGACCTACTTTTGTTTTCTATGACCAGAATGTTTGTAGTGCATTTGAAGTATGTCTTATCAGGTACATTGTGTGTATGTCATAGAACCGTCAACAGAGGAAACTGTTGCAGATGCTGTGAGGAATGAAAACTCAACAGACAAGCAACAACTGCCATCAGCAGAGCACGGATCATCATCTGGAGTCAGTACTGTGGGATATTCCTCCAAAGGTGATGTTTTTTTGTTTGTTTGTTTGTTTTTTACTCTTTTTTTATTGTAATATCACTAGATTTGAAGACAGGAGATTAATGAGAGCCATCATTGCAACCCTCAGTCTGGTGGCCCCCAAGCACTGGTGGACTGTAACTGAGTACATTTTAGTACTGCATTTCAGTACAAATTGACCCTTTGCTAAGTCCCGCCCCCCTTGGATACTGTTGCTACGCCTGTCAAGCTTTCGCTCCTAGCATGAGAAGTTTTCAGCTATATCAGTGAGAGATATACCAAAGGAAATAATATCAAATTTCTGGAAAAAACGGTTCGGAGATATCAGAAAGAAGACAGAAAGGTCTTCAATACGCATTGAGAGCTACATTCACAATATCATCTGCTGGCGGAGTATTGTCAATCATGAGGAGATCATTAAAATAGAGGGAAAAGCTCAGCGGTCACAATGCAAGCGTCAGGTACCCCACGTCTTGACACTTCACGTGAAGGACAAGAATAACAATGCTCTTGTACAGCAGGGTAACTCAATATATTGTTTAAATTTTAGTTTAAGCTATAAAAAGTGATTTTATTTCACTGTTAGGGTTCGCAGTGTAATGTTACTGCCTGTACACCAAAACAAAGTGTCATTAGCCACATCAAAATAAACTCAGATATTCACAAGATTTAATCGTAATAAAGTGATCAAAAGTATCCCGAATTGACATCATGACGCAGATTCATAAAAAGTCTGAATTTGTGTCGTCTGTCGTCTGTCTGCAAGACGACACGCAAACTGTTAAAATGTTTGTTTTGTGAATGAGGTCTGGTGGATCAGCGCTGTACTGTGCAAACACTGTAGTTAATTGCTCCAACAGCACTCAAAATAATGTCATCTAAAGACATAAATACTGCAGCGACATTATTGATTATGTACAGAAAACATTCTTGTTTGTTCCACGTCCGGAAGGAACCTCAAAAACTAAAGCACTTTTAAGGGCCTTTCTTATGGCCTATAATGCCATCTAATCACAAGTTGTGGCTCGGCTGTAAATTTGTCAGCTGTAAACTGATCAAATAATTGAGGACCGATGCTTATCTCAGCTCTGATCAGCCTCTTAATTTCACTTGTACTGTATGTACTGGCACAGGACTTGGAACTGTAGTGTCTCCCTTACACTGTTAATAAAACTTTTGTTTTTGTCTCCTCACTTACAGGTAAAGCTCCACAGAAAAGAGCACGCTGGCAGCCGGCAGAGATTAGGGCAGTAGAGAGGCAAATGAATCAGTTAATCCGATCTTGTACTGTACCGTCAAAGAGTGATTGTGAAAAATGTTTAAGGGCTGAACCTGAAGCTCTCAGGAACAGAGACTGGCAGAACTTGAAATTTTATGTGTACAACCGGATTACCGCCTTAAAAAGGAAAATGTCTAAGTAGTCTAATCTAAATGTCTAGATTTAACCCTCTTGTTGTCCTCTGAAGAAAGAAGAGGGAAGGATGGAGGCAAGAAAGAAGGATGGAGGAAAGAAAGTTAAGTAGAGGAAGAAGGAAAGAGGGAGGGAGGACAGAAAGGAGGGAGGAAAGAGAGATTGAGGGGAGGTAGAAAGAAGGGAAGGAGGATAGAGAAAGGAATGGAGGAGGGATGAAAGAAGGAAGAAGGAAAGGATGGAGGAAGGGAGGAAAAAAGGAATAGTCAAAACATATTGGGTAAATAGTATGGCAATTACAAAGAAAAGGGTTGTAGAGAAGTTTTGTTTTTTTCTTAGATATGTAGTTTTATGATGCCAATTGTTCAGTTTGGCAGGTATTTCTTTAAAAGCTTGATGCTTTATGGTATCGCAGAAGTTGTAGATGTGTATGTTGCAAAATTGTAATATATGAAGAAATGTAAAAGAGATAGCGTTTAGGCTTTGACCATCAATAAGATGGGAGTGTTGAATGGCACAAGTGAAACAAACCTTTGTCTGAATGCCAACTTTATTAGTTATAAAACATTTGGATAGTTACAAATGAAGAAAATTTGTTTTATGGTATCACAGAAGTTGTGAATGTTTTATACACATACTGTTAATTGCAAAATTGTAATTTGTGAAGAAATGAAAAGAGAGTTCTCCGCTAATTTACCTTGTTTAATAAAAGGTATGGTGTACAAGTCAAATTGGTTTGATTTTTGTGTGGATGAGTTGACTGAGTAGTAGCGCAGTCTTCATAGGCTAACAAGACCAGACATGATATATTTTTTTTTACACTTGGGTATCAGTCTCCATATATTTAGCGGATACTGGAGTTAGTTCCACAGATCTAATCATTCAGGCACAGCTGTTACCCTGTTAGCACATTTTTTAAATAGCCATGAAGGTTTTGAACCGATTCAATAGGTAATGTGTTGACATGGGTAGTATTTATAATAGTGAAATTTGTCACAATGGCCATCCTTTTAAGAATCATCCTCATCACTTGCACAACACGAGTGATTAGAAATGAGTCAATCTGCATCTTTCTAGATACCGCTACAGTAGAAGTTAAACTCCCAGATGCAATATGTTGGAGAATTTAGCAAATTGTTTGCCATGTAAGTATAAAGATAGGGATATTGTCCAATGTATATTGGACAATATGCTGCTACAACCAAAGGTACAAAGATAAGCATACTGTATGTCTGCCCTGTTTAAGTTGGCATAAAATGAATTAAAATAAAATAAAAAATTGTTAAAAAAAAAAAAGATAGGTCCCCACAAGTAAAATACGCATTTGTGTGAAGTATGTAAATTTATGCAAATAGTGTCCCCTGTAAACACATTGACTCGTTTTTACGGAGGTCCCCATGTAGCATGGGGAAAACACTACATTGCCTTTTCAAAGGTTTGAAGGTGTGTTTAGGCTTACTGACCAATGCATACTTTACCTGATTTTTTTCAGACTTGTAGAACCTCTAGAAAGGGTGGTCCCCAGAAGTGATGATTACAAACTTAGTCCCCATGAACCATGGAAACCAGTATGTGTGTGTGTGTGTGTGTGTGTGAGAGAGTGTGTGTGACAAGACATCAAAAGCCTCATTTCAACCATACGGGAGAAATTCTTCCAGGTGATCGTCAGTTAGGTCATATTGAAATGTCTATACTCGGTGGATGAGATTTTTTTATTTTTATCATACAAACATTTTCCACAGACAGGCCACCTTTGGAAGCAGAAATGCTCTTATTGGCACGGTGACTTTGTGGTTTGCAGTATCACTTCACAGCAAGCCGGTTCTGGCCTTGAATTTGGGCTCTGGTCCTCTCTGTAAAAATCCACCGTGTCTCTCCTATGTGGGACAAAATTTCACTGTGCTGTTTTTTAAATCAGCAATAATGTCTCTCAGTTGGACCGTGTGTGGCATTTGTCTGTTAATTGGAGGCTCAAGTTGAAGTAAAAGCAAAATGACCGTTCAGTGTGATAATCCTCCGGTGTGCCAGCTGACACGTTCAGCCGAGCTACATGTTTACAGACATTAACTGCATTAGGAACAGCGTGTTTGGAGTGAAATGCTAATCGCATGCACGGTGACAATGTGAACATGCCAGTAATTAGATGATTAACGCTGAGGAACCAGTGATGGGAATGTGATTGTTTCTGCAGGTGTTTGATCATGGACCAAAGAACTGGATGAGAAGAGAATACCAACGTGTGCATGAAATCTCTCTACTTAAAGGGATAGTTCAACATTTTGGCAAACAACTCCAAATCGCTCTTGTGGACAAGTTGTGACCTGCACATTCACCACGCTATGAGATAATAAGGGAACAGAGTTGTTTTCAATGTAAATTCATGCAAAACCGCTGATGCGCATTCCCGTAGGGCGCAGTTTTTCAGCAAGCAGTCTCTGTATTTGCCTGAAAAACAACTCTGTCTCATAACGTTCTGTTATTATCTCATAGCGTGGTGAATGTGCAGGTCACAACTTGTCCACCAGAGCGTTTTGGAGTTGTTGGATTGTGTATTTGAGGAGTTTGATGAGGGAAACCAAGAAATTCCATTAGCCTCTGTAGCGTAGCTCTGAGCAGCTTGCGGCTCTGCCCCGCCATTCTAAAAATAGCTTGCACCAACAATTATAGGTAACGAACCTACTCTTAAAACTATAGAGATTATGGTAATGTGCCAATTTTACAAAATGTTGAACTATCCCTTGAAAATCACCACAAAGCACACCTCACTTGTTCCCTTCAACATATCTACACAAGTTTTCCAAAGTAATTCAAGATAATGTGAAGTGAAAACAAAATGAGATGAGACACAGAATGTAACATAAATTAAACCACGCATGGAGCTTCATTCATCAGTGTCAACTTTGCTGTTTTGCAAGATCAATTTTACAATTCGTAATGTGTTCAGTGTTTAATTTCTCTTAATATACTTACTATTTATTATAAGTGATTCTGTAAATGTTAAGTAGAATAAAATATATACTAAAAAATACAACTTTGCATTGGTTGTACTGAAAAATCTTTCTGTGCCATGGCTGAAAACGTGTGGCAGAGGCAGTGTTTTTGTTTTCATCTAAACTGATTGATTACAGTGTCTTCACTGTGCCTTCATCCATTTGTGACTAATTGCTGGAGTGAAAATGAGGCTTGAACACATGGATCCAAATCCTGATTTAGTGAAATTGTATAAACCCACAATCACAGCTTCAGAGTTTTGATGAAAAGACTGCATATGCATATTTCTGGTTTTGATGATTGGCTCATGACATGTTTAATCATGAATCAACAAGTGGCCTCTGAAAGAACATTAAATCAGGAGAAATCAGCATGACATATGTGTGGAGTTGGAGCGGAGCAGGGCAGAGAGCACAGAGGGTGGCAGAGTGGCTGAAGAACCTCTTTAGAAAGTGAGACTGTAGTTCCGTTGTGGGAATTTAACTTGTGATTTAATGGTTGTGATGTTAAGTGTGCCCAGTAGAAATGGAAGCATTTTGCAAATACAAGCCACAGAAGAAATAAAGAGGCCATTTGGAGAAGCTCCACAGCTTTAAAACAGATTATTGGAAAGGAGTCGGACTGTTTAGTGCAGCCACTTGCTGTGGATGGTCTGAGCTGCTGCAGAGGATACGAGGGAAGATGTGTTAGGGTTGGCTGTTGTAGAAACTTTGTGCTAAAGACAATTTGGCAGACATCATGTGCATCTGAATAGATGATGTTAATTCTCCAAGGCAGTATGTCATTAACAATTCATCCATCTAATTTAGAGTTATATTAACTGTGAAATCAGTTTGTAAAATGTCGAATTGAACAGGAAACATAATATTCATAGATATCATGCTGAAGAACCTCTGTTACCTGTGATGCTTAGGTGGTCAGCTAGTTATAGCACGGCCTACAGTAAATGGACATTGTCAGCCCCTTAAAGGACAAATCCGGGCAAATTCATCCCAGGGTGGGGAGCATACGTCAGTCCGACCACCCAAAAGTCTGACCCCCCCCCCCCGACTCATGGGCAAAAACATATATCGGCGCCCATGATCTCAGTCAGTATGAACTCCTATGCTGCTTCTGGGCCGGATTAGTCGGGCTAAAACACTGTCGTAATTACTGGGAGTCGGAACACCAGGCATACATAAATCAAGGAAATGGGAGGTCGGATTAATGGACACAAAAATATAGAAATGTATGGTCGGAGAAATGGGAAGTCGGACTGACGTCATGCGCCCACCTGGGGCTATTTAGTTTCCTAATATTTTAGGTCTAAAAGAAGGATTCTGAAGATTCTCTTTTTAATTGCTCCTGTTTTGCGGTAGTTCTGTCTGTACCCGCATCGTCACGGCAGCGTATAATGGGAGCAGATCGATCTTATGCTGTTTAAGCTGTTTACATCCCTCAAAACCGCATTTTCTCCCCCACAGACATGATGGCTACTCAAACATATACCGAGGGGCTTGTTTAGTTCAAGCAAGCAGACATGTTTGTAAATGAAGCTGTAACAAAGTCTCACAAAGTCTTGCGTGAGAGTCAAGTGGACGGCTAACTACATTACAGGTGGTCTGAAACTCTCCCGTTTGTTTTATCAACAAAGGAATATCTACTCAGAGCCACAACCTCTCCGTAGCAGTGAGAGTAAGTCTGGATATTGTTTATTCTGCCTGTAAACATACTGAGCTCTCAACTTGAGCCCTCGCGAGAGTTTGTATTACAGCTCCGTTTACAGTACAAACATGTCGGCTGCATGCACCTTTCACATTACCTTGACTACATTGTGTAGTGACGGTAATGTGAAAGGTGGGCAAGTGCTGTCCCACTCTTGTTACAGCATCTGGAGCCCTTTCAGATTCTTACACACTTACAGCTGACCTCAGTTAAGTCAGTGAGAGCTCAGGGGGAGGAATGGCACTGGGCCATGATCTTTACTACATGTCATTCTCCCAGGCTCCCTCCTTGATTTCCTGTCTCTTTACATTATCCTACCAATACAGGCAAAAATGCCCCCAAATATAACTTTTATTATCTTAAATGTTATAATAAAATCTTTGTTGGTTGCCTGTTACTTTCACAGTGACAAGAATAGTGAAAACCGTTGAATCCAGGCATGACATTGTCGAGGACACTGGATTTTGTCACATTTTGTCAGAGCAGCTGCTTCATGCTAAACTAAGCCACTAAGCTGGTGACTGTAGATTCATATTCACAATACAATCTGGACATCTAACCCTCTGCAAAAGAGAGAATGATTGCTTTTTCCCACAATGCCAAACTCTTTGTTTTCCTTCGGTCATGAAAAGTGCAGATATTTGTTTCTGGACATCGAACTTGAACTCAGCTGGTCCGATTTTCATGCCACCAGCTGTTCTCTGCCTCTCATATGTTTATAGATGAAAATCTTCAATCTACATGCTGTGTGTGTGTGTGTGTGTGTGTGTGTGTGTTTTTTTAACTCTGCTCTCTATGGTCCGGCCTTTAAATATTAAAGGGATAGTAGCGTTTTTTTAAAGTGGGTTTGTATGATCTACAAATAGCCCCTAACTACTTTAATTGCAGTAGAAGACTTTCTGCACTCCTCCCGTTAGCAACGGCAGCCCATAGCCCTGCCCAGAGATTTACAACATACAGTGTTGTGAACAGACCCAAAGAAACGTCCTATTTTCGTGGCCTAAAAGAGGTTTTACCTGAAAAGAAATACACAGTTCCATTGTTCGCTATTTATTTTTTCCAGCCCTTCAAAGTGCAGGAAAAACGCAGGGCGGGCGCTAACCCTGGGCGGAGGGATATCTGAGTTGGTTAGGTCCAAATAGAAACTGCATTTTTCCTGCACTTTGAAGGGCTGGAAAAAATTATATTATAGCGAACAATGGAACTGTGTATTTTTTTTCAGGTAAAACCTCTTTTAGGCCGTGAAAATAGGACGTTTCTTTGGGTCTGTTCACAACACTGTATGTTGTAAATCTCTGGGCAGGGCTATGGCCTGGCGTTGCTAACGGGAGGAGTGCAGAGAGTCTTCTACTGCAATTAAAGTACTTAGGGGCTATTTGTAGATCATACAACCCCACTTTAAAAAAATGCTACTATCCCTTTAACCACATACTATCCCTTTAACCACTCTGCTCATAAAATACCCCTTCCTTCACAAGGGGGGCATTCAGGTAATAAAACAATTTTGAGAAAGTTGTTTCATGGAGGTGACTGTGACATAGCTTGAGAGCGAGAAGTGTCCTGCACATGTGAGTACGGCGACCTTCGGTGTTGGTGCTGTAAGTGCTCAGCGGGGACGGGGAAGATACCCGGCCTGCAGCATGATTAAGAATTCCCTGCCGGCGGCTGGCTGCTGCATTAGTATGGATGCTGAGTAGGTGAAAGTCCTCTCTTGATGCTGCTGTGTCCCTCGGCCGCTGTCAGGTATATACGCCAGGCGCCTTCATCCAGACGGGAAGTGAGTGCAAACACTTAAGGATGATAACACACAAGAAGCTCAAAATGTAATGAGACCACAGAGACTTGGAAAGTGCTTCCTCATTGTCTAGACCTTACAGGTCTCTGCGCCCGCCCCTATAAAATACACACACAATTACTCTCTCTTTTTCACACACACACACACACACACACACACACACACACACACACTCTCTCTTTCAACCACACTTCATCGGCGAGTTCATTTCCATTCTGAGCGCCTGGTGCTGGTGGGTCAAAGCCCTGATTGTGTCCAGAGCTGATGGAGGCAAAGACTCTCCCTTCCCACTGCCTTTATTATGGAGGAGGAGGAGGAGGAGGCTTCCCCTCAGGCTCCCTCCTCTTACATCACAGTGTCACAGCCTGGCTGCAGCAGGAGAGACATAAACATATTATAGCAGCCGCCGTCTCCCGCCCACCCACCCACCATCGGGTTGTTAGAAATGAGCCTGCTAGGGGATGGTGCAGGTGGAGAGCTGGTGGTGCTGCTGGGAAATGATGGAGATGAGAAGGAGGAGGAGAAAGGGGAGAATGGTGTTGGATTAGATGCAGGCAAAATGTAAGAAAATTGTTAGAAAAGTTTCAGTAGGAATGCCAGAAAGAATGAACATGAAAAATTAAGTTGAAATCAATATGACAGTGAGTAGAGAGCAGCTTTTTCAGTGTAGAGAATTGTGAATATAACCGTACTGTAGCTCTGTGACTTCTGGATCACAAAAAAGATGATATGGAAAAAAGTTTTTTGTTGGCTTTGCAGAGAATTGCTTTAGTAACTCTAAGCCTGTGTTATACCTTATACAGTAGTCTCTTTGGCCTCAGCCTGCGGTGGAATGGAGCTCATTTTATTTACTCAACTGCTGCGCTGAGGCTGTAGTTATCAGGCTTCCTACACCTGATGCCTCAGGTTAGAGTTTGGGTCCATATAGCCCCGTCTGTGCACAAATATTTTTATGTCCAAATCCCCCAAATGTATCTTTTTTTTTTTTTTAATTCATGCATGTTGCATTTGAGGTTATTTTATCTTTAGCTCATTTTTTTCCAGCCCAGTGATGCTGTCCATGGTTCTGAAGGGGAGATTTGATGGTGTGTTTTATTACCATTTCAGCTTTTTGCTTTGTTGCATATGATTGCATGCCCCCAAATGTCTGCATGTGATCCTCATGTGACCTCATCACTAATCAAGCTGTCTACTACTGTCACCCACACACACTCTTTCTATGTACTGTGGCCATCTTTGTTCAAATTATACCTTTTTTTAATCAATTTTAAATGACCTTCAGAGACAGGATGTATATTTGGATTCCTACCACCTGTGGCAGGCAGGGAACATGACAGTTCACTCAGCACACAGCTGAGAGTTGATTCTCATGTCATGTGAGTTGCCCAGATCAAATAATGTGGCAGCATGATGGATCCATCATGTCTGGCTTTGACACTGGAGACCATGTTTCCATCTTGTCTAGAGTCAACATTGATTTTTTTAAACATTGTGGTAATTAGATTTTTCCTTAAAGAAAAATAATTGATTGTGTTGTTGAGCACATTTTTTGACCCAAGCCCCCCCTCCCGCTCCCTCCCCCCATTTAACATTGATTTATTTTAATCATAACGACAAAGTTGCCATAAACTTGACCAAATCATTTTAGTCACAGATTAAAGAACATTTTTTAAATCCTCACAGAAAATTTGAGATTTTCGTACATGATAACACATGTGGTATTACATGTGGAGCACATGTGTAAAACATGCTACCACAGGTGGAAAATGGGTTCACATGGGAATTCACATGTGATTCACATAAAATTAGGCCAAAACCACATGTTTCCCATGTGCAAATAACATGATTGCCATGTGCAAAATTTTTCAAATGTGAATCACATGTGAAGTTCATGTGTTTTTTCTTTTTTCCTTTTCTTTTTTTGCTGCTGGGGGATTTGAACCGGCTCCGGATAGAGCAAGAGCACCTGCTCAACCCTACAAAACAATGTCCCCAGAGAACAAACAATTGTAATAGTTTTTTGAAAAAATCATAGTAGGCTAGTGGTTGTTTTGTTGTAAAGGTATAATGACCCGTTGCAGGGTGATGGTTGAAGATACACATGCTATGCTATCATGCACAGCCTGACTGATGGCAAGAAAGAGAAGACAGAAGAAACAGACAAGGCCGGTAAAACCCGACGACTTGTTGAGATTACCAAGCTGGGTAAAGACTATAATACACATAGACCAGTACACATAAGTAGCTGTTTACACAAGTAAATGCCCCAGTGCTGGTGAAATCCACGGTGCCAGATGCTTAACAGTGTCACCACAGGCTGATGTTGATGAGCATGAAGGCAGCATAACATTAACATAATGCTACAAGAGTTCACATGAGCTCTGGAAATCCCCTAACAGGCTCTTGTTGCCCCCCCCATACCCCACCCCCTTTGGAGTTGAAGGGAACACACTCAACCTTTCACTCTTTGAGCTGATCCTGAAGCTGCTGCTGCGTAGAAGTGAAGATAAGGGCTCTCGTTTGGAGCCGCGGACACACGGGGGGATGCCGGATCATCAGAGCTCAGGGATGCATATGCTCCGTCTGATCACATCCTCTTCAGTCCATGTGAAGGTTGCAGACGTGGCCTGACTCTGGAGCTTTCAGTTTGTGCTGAGACATTGTTGTTGTTGGGGTTTTTTTTGTGCCGTATGTATTGCTATGTGTGGACTTCGCTGCCAAGGGAAAAAAAAAAAAAAAACACCAGTGAAGCCCTGAGCGGGTCTGGGACGGAGGACTGTTTTGCTTGTTTAAATGGGGTTCATGCGAATGTCACTGAAAGTTAGTGCAGTGAGCTCAGTGGCAATCCATCTCCTCTGTTTTCATCACCGCAGTGTTGACAAATGATCAGATGACGGATGATCAGAGGGCGTAAGACAAATGATACAGGCGTCTGATATCGCAGCACGGACGTGACACTGGAATAATGTGAAAGCTATTTAAGTAATGAGGTGACACTGAGGCTAGACCCCGCTTCATCTGTCTTTATTTGTCTGTTTCCACCAGCCAGCGCCAGCTTTCGTTTCGTGGCCTGACTTGATAGTCAATTCCATACAACTATGTTTTTCCAGCGTTCAGGTCCTTCACTTACATAAAAATAGTTACACACCTATATGAAAACACTCCATTACTTTTACAAGTAAAGTTACACGTTACCAGTGTAGAATTGCTGAACATAAGGCTGCCATCAAAAATCACAATCTTGATTATGCCATTGCAAGAGATTATAGACCCCCTCACAGATTGTAAACATCCAGGAGGGCAGGGTGATCACTGGAGGCAAAACATCTCAAACGCCTTTCCGAAAATAGACCCCACTATTCCGAAAAGGCTGTTGGGAAAACCCTCCATTCCAAATCTACGGAGCCCGTGATATGTCATGTAATAAAAAAATTATAATTTGTGGCCACGAAATAGCAATTCGTTCCCACGAAATACTAATTTGTGGCCACGAAATATTAATTTGTTCCCACGAATTACTATTTTGTGGGAACGAATTACTATTTCGTGGGAACGACTTACTATTTCGTGGGAACGAATTGCTATTTCGTGGCCACAAATTATAATTTTTTTACTACATGACATATCACGGGCTCCGTACAAACCCACCTTTTTTACTAAACTTAATCAACTCCTTTATTCATTGCCTAAACCCAACCAAAGCATCTCCCTTGTCATCAGGAGCGGCTGCAGCAGCCTCGCGCCCATGTGGGCTCAAGCCGGGTTCAGCCGCGGTCGAGCGGAGCGGTGGAGAGAAAAAAAAGTGTATTTATCTTACTCTGTGGAGATGTCCCTCAACGGAGTGGTGGAGAAAGCAAGTGGGACAGATCTGCCCAGTCCCTGAGCAGCGCACGTCTCACTGACAAGCTACAACACAGTGTAAACAACGTCACACGGTTCAGCACCACGGACAGCTGCAGGGGGTGGGGGGTCGGAGCAGCTGTGTTTCGGGGGAACATTCGGAATAGTGGTGTTTCGGAGTGGGGGTGTTTCGGAATGGAGAGCCGTCTCCCTCAAACGTGCTAGCTTGTAAACGCTGGTTAGCATGTTTTAACAGACTGTTTTTTCAAGAATGGATGAGGAAAATGCATATTTTAGTGAATGTTACAACCACCCTCCAAGAGCGTGAGCGTTATTTTTTAAAAGTTGACTCCAGACATATGTACTGTAAGTTCACAATTAAAAGCTGGGTCTGTTTCTATTTTCTGCTAGTTCTTGTGAATGTACCAAGCCTCTGAAAGCCTGTTTGAGCACTTTCTAAGCTGCTTCAGTCCTGCTACAGTTCTCAAAGACCCGACCTGGTCGGATCCGCAGGTAGCCTGAACTCGATGTGACCCCGGACTCACATCACGAGCATTAATTCTCGGCCGGAAGAAAAAGAAGCTCATGGTCCGATGTGTTAAGCTATTAAATGTTTTCAACCTGAACCCGGTACGTCCGTTCGTGTTGTTCGGTCCGGCCCGTTGAGAACTTGGACTGACACAAGGAAAGAGCCGGGGGCTATGTACAGTCTGGGTCAGTTGTTTTGCCTCCAGCGAACATTGTGACATCACATGTAGTGACGTAGGCCGTGAAGGGGTCTATAAAGATAAACACCATGGTTCGGCCGCCTCTACTGGGATTGAAAGGGTGCTACCTAATCCCAGAGGGGGAATGTGATCAAGCAACTTCTGAGAAGGA